>NW_023330773.1:112089-173117 GCF_011100685.1 Canis lupus familiaris | reverse complement strand
TAGTGCCCCAAATCCAGGTGAAGCCCAGTTTGGCACCATAGTCACCCGATCCAGGGTAGTCTCAGGTGCAGACCAGAATCACCAGGTCCAGGTGAGGTGCAGGTGGCAACCACACTCACCAGGTCCCGGTGAGGCCCTCGTGGGGACCAGAGTCACGAGGTACATGAGAATCTAGAAACACTGCAGCCACCAGGTCCACATGATGTCCATTTGGGAACGAGAATCACCAGTTAGAGGTGAGGACCCTGTGGGGATCCGACTCACCATGTCCAGGTGAGACCCAGGTGGGTACCAGTGTCACCATGTCCAGGTGTGGCCCAGGTGAAGACCAGAGTTAATAGGTCCGGCTGGGTCACTGTTAGTGAACAGTGTAACCATATCCTGATGCTACCCAGGTGGGTACGAGAGACACCAAGTCCTGGTGAGGCCCAGGTGAGACCATAGACATGAGGACCAGGTGAGGTCCCATGGGCACCACAGACATCATGTGAGGTGAGTCCATGCTTAGGATCAGATTCAACAGTTACAGGTGAGGCCCAGGTGGAGCCAGAGTCACCTGGTACAGAAGAGACAAAAGTCAGGACCAGAGTTACCAGGATCAGGTCAGTCCCAGTGGGGAATAGAGTAACCATGACCCGATGATGCCCAGGTAGAACCAGAGTCACCAGGTCCAGATGAGGCGGAGGTGGGGAGCATGTTCACTAGGTCCCGGTGAGGCCCAGTTGAGGACCAGTGTCACCAAGTCTAGTTGAGGCCCAGAGGGGTACCAGATTCACCTGGTCTTGGTGACATCCAGATGGGTACCAGAGTCTTCAGGTCAGGGTGAGGCCCAGAGTGGTTCCAGAGTCAACATGTGCAGGTGAGGCTCAGGTGTGGAACAGAGTAACCAGGTACCAATGATTCCCAGGTGAGGACCAGAGTCAACAGGTCTGGATGAGGCGCAGATAGGATCAGAGACACCAGTTCCAGGTGAGGCCAAGAAACAGTCCAAAGCAATCAGGTACAGGTGGGGAACAAAGTCACCTGGACTGGGTGAGGCCCAGATGGGACCAGATCCACCAGGTCCAGGTGAGCCCAGGTGGTGTCCAGAGTCCCCGAATCTGGGAGAGGAACAGGTAAGGACCAGATTCACCAGGTCCAAGAGTCTCACGTTGGGACCTGAGTCACCAGGTATGGGTGAGACCCAGGTGGCAACCCCACACACCAGGTCCAGTTTAGGGCAACCTTCAGGCCATGCAAAGCAACCATGTCCCGATGATGCCCAGGTAGGGACCAGAGTCACCAGGTCCAGATGAGGCGCAGGTGGGGAGCATGTTCACTAGGTCCCGGTGAGGCCCAGTTGAGGACCAGAGTCACCAAGTCAAGTTGAGGCCTAGAGGGGTACCAGTTTCACCTGGTCTAGGTGACATCCAGATGGGGACCAGTGTCACCATGTCAGGCTGAGGCCCAGAGGGGATCCAGAGTCATCATATCCAGGTGAGGCTCAGGTTGGAACAGAGTATCCATGTCATAATGGACCACAGGTGAGTACCAGAGTCACCAGTTCTGGGTGAGGCCCAGTTAGGATCAGAGTCACCAGTTCCAGGTGAGGCCAAGAAGGAGTCCACAGCAATCAGGCCCAGATGGGGAACAAAGTCACCAGGACTGGGTGAGGCCCAGATGGGGACCAGATTCACCAGGCCCAGGTGATTCCCAGGTGGTGACCAGACTTACCAGTTCCGGGTGAGGACCAGGTAAGGTCAGATTCACCAGGTCCAAGTGATGAGCACGTGGGGACCTGTGTCACCAGGTATGGGTGAGGCACTGGTGAAAACCCCACTAACCAGGTCCAGGTGAAGCGAACATGCAGGCCATGCAGAGGAACCATGTCCCAATGATGCCCATGTAGGGAATAGACTTACCGGGTCCAGGTGAGGCCAACCTGCATGCCATGCAGAGAAACCATGTCCCGTTGATGCCCAGGTAGGGACCAGATTTACCAGGTCCAGGTGACGCCAACCTGCAGGCCATGCAGTGGAACCATGTCCCGATGATGCCCAGGTAGGGACCAGAGTCACCAGGTCCAAATGAGGCCCAGATGGAGCATATTCACTAGGTCCAGGTGAGGACCAGTTGAGGACCAGGGTCACCAGATCTCGTTGAGGCCTAGAGGGGTACCAGAATCACCTGGTCCAGGTGAAATCCAGATGGGGACCAGAATCACCAGGTCAGGGTGAGTCCCAGAGAGGTTCCAGAGTCATCATGTCCAGGTGAGGCTCAGGTGCGGAACAGAGTCACCAGGTACCAATGATGCCCAGGTGAGGACCAGAGTCAACAGGTCTGGGTGAGGCGCAGATAGGATCAGAGACACCGGTTCCAGGTGAGGCCAAGAAGGAGTCCACAGCAATCAGGTCCAGGTGGGGAACAAAGTCACCAGGACTGGGTGAGGCCCAGATGGGGACCACAATCACCAGGTCCAGGTGAGGCCCAGTTGGGGACCAGAGTACCCGGGTCTGGGAGAGGACCAGGTAAGCACCAGATTAACAGGTCCAAGAGGCTCACGTGGGGACCTGAGTCACCAGGTTTCGGTGAGGCCCAGGTGGCTACCCCACTCACCAGGTCCAAGTGAGGCGAACCTGCAGGCCAGAGTCAACAGATCCAGTTGAGGTCCTAGTGGGGACACGAGGCACCAGGTAAATGTGAGTCTACAAGAACACCACAGTCACCAGGTCCAGGTTTGGTTCATGTGGGAACGAGAGTCACCAGGTCCAGGTGAGACCCAGGGGGGGACCACAGTCACTAGGTCCTGATTGAGGCCTAGGTGGGGGGACCAGAGTCATCAGGACCAGTTGAGCCCAAAGTGTGGAGCAAAGTTATCATGTCCAGGTGAGGTCCATGTGGGGAACACAGTAACCATGTCCCATTGATTCCAGGTGGGAAAAGAGTCACAAGGTCAGACGAGGTCTAAGTGAGGAGTAGATTCACCAGGTCCTGTTGAGGCCCAGCTGAGGACAAGTGTCCCCAACTCCGGGTGAGTCCCAGAGGGGGACCAGAGTCCCCCGGTTCTGGTGATATCCAAGTGGGAACCAGAGTCAGCATGTCAGGAAGAGGCCCAGAGGGGGACGAGAATCACTAGGTCTAGGTGAGGCCCCGATGTGGAACTGAGAAACCAGGTCCCATGATGCCCATATGAGGACGTGAGTCACCAGGTCCAGGTGAGGTCCCTGTGGGAACCAGTCACCTCGCCCAGGTGAGGCACAGGTGAGACCACAGTCACCAGGTCCAGGTGAGGCCCAGGTATATAAGAGAGTATCCAGGTCCCAATGATGCCCAGGTAAGGACCAGAGTCAACAGGTCAAGGAGAGGCCCAAATATGGATCAGAGTCATTGTGTTCCAGGTGAGGCCAGATGGAGACCACAGGAACGAGGTCCAGGAGAGCCCCATATGGGAACCAGAGCCACCAGATCCAGGTGAGGTCCACGTGAGGACACAGTCACAAAGTCCAGGTGAGGTGCAGGTGGCAACAGGATTCACCAAGTACAGGTGAAGCCCGGGTGGCGACCAGTCACGACATCCAGGTGCGGACCAGCTAAGGACCAGAATCACCAGGCCCAAGTGAACACCAAGGGGTGACCAGAGAAACCAGGTAAGGGTGAGAACCAGAGAGGGAACCAGAGTAACCATTTAGTTTGAGGCCCAGAATGGGACCAGAGGTCCCTGGTCAAAGTGAAGCTCTTGTGGGGTATAGAGTATCCAGGTCCCTGTGATGCCTGGGTGAGGACCAGAGTCACTAGGGCCATGCAGGCCCAGATGGGGAACAGAATCACTAGGTCCTGTTGAGGCATAGAATAAGACCACAGTCACCAGTATCAGGTGAGCCCCTTGTGGGAACCAGAGCCACTCTCTCCAGCTGAGTCGCAGGTCCATGTGAGGCCCACGTGAGGACCAGATTCATCAGGTCGAATTGAGGCATAGCTGGGGACAAAATCACCAGTTGTGGGTGCGGCCTAGGTGGGGCAAGATTCAGCAGTTCTGAGTTAGGTCAAAATGGGGACGAGAGACACCAGGTCCAGGTGAGGCCAAACTGAGGACCAGAGTCACCAGATCCAAGTGAGGTCCATGTTGGAAAGAGAGTCACCAGGTCCAGGAGAGGTCCAGGTGTGGACCAGAGTCACCAGATCCAGGTGAAGCCCAGTTGGGGACCAGAGTCACTAGGTCCAGTTGAGGCCCAGGTGAGGAGCAGAGTTACCAGGTACACGTGAGGCCTTGGTGAGTATCAGAGGCATCAGGTCCATGTGAGGCCGGCTTGGGGACCATGGTCAACAGGTCTACTTGAGGCCCAGGACTGGAACATAGTAAGCAGGTCCAGGTGAGTCCTCCGTGGTGACAAGTGTCACCACGTCCAGGTGAGGCCCTGGTGGGGACCAGGATCACCAGGTACAGGGGAAGACCTTGAAAGAACGAGAGTCAACAGTTCGAGGTCAGGCGCAGGTGGCAACAAGTGTCAGGAGGTCCAAGTCAGGCCAAAGTGGGGTTGACAGTCACTTGGGATGGTTGAGACCCAGAGGGGGACCAGAGTCATGTGGTCCAGGTGAGGTCCAGTTGTGGAACACAGTCACCGGGTCCCAATTTTGCCCAGGTGAGGACCATGGACAACAGGGCCAGGTGAGGCCCAGATGGGGACCGGAGTCCCCAAATCCAGGTGAAGCCCAGGTGGGGACCAGTCACCAGATCCAGGTTAGTCTCAGGTGCAGACAAGAATCACCAGGTCCAGGTGAGGTGCAGGTGGCAACCACACTCACCAGGTCCCGGTGAGTCCCTGGTGGGGACCAGAGTCACGAGGTACATGAGAAGCTAGAAACACTGGAGCCACCAGGTCCACATGATGTCCATGTGGGAACGAGAATCACCAGTTACAGGTGAGGACCAGGTGGGGATCCCACTCACCATTTCGAGGTGAAACCCAGGTGGGAACCAGTGTCACCATGTCCAGGTGTGGCCCAGGTGAAGACCAGATTTAATAGGTCCGGCTGGGTCACTGTTAGTGAACAGTGTAACCATATCCTAATGCTACCCAGGTGGGTACCAGAGACACAGGTCCTGGTGAGGCCCAGGTGGGACCAGAGATATGAGGTCCGGGTGAGGTCCAAATGGGAACCACAGTCACCAGGTCAGGTGAGGCCATGCTTAGGATCAGAGTCACCAGTTACAGGTGAGGCCCAGGTGGAGCCAGAGTCACCTGGTACAGAAGAGGCCAAAGTCAGGACCAGAGTTACCAGGATCAGGTCAGTCCCGGTGGGGAATAGAGTAACCTTGTCCCGATGATGCCCAAGTAAAACCAGAGTCACCAGGTACAGATGAGGCGCAGGTGGGGAGCATGTTCACTAGGTCCCCGTGAGCCCCAGTTGAGGACCAGGGTCACCAGGTCAAGTTGAGGCCTAGAGGGATACCATATTCACCTGGTCTAGGTGACATCGGGATGGGGACCAGAGTCATCATGTCATGGTGAGGCCCTGAGGGGATCCAGAGTCATCATGTCCAGGTGAGGCTTAGGTGTGGAACAGAGTATCCAGGTCATAATGGTCCATAGGAGAGGACCAGAGTCACCAGATCTGGGCGAGGCCCACTTAGGATCAGAGTCTCCAGTTCCAGGTGAGGCCAAGAAGGAGTCCACAGCAATCAGGTCCAGGTGGGGTGACATATTCACCATGACTGGATGTGGACCAGATGGGGACCAAATTAACCTGGTTCAGGTGATTCCCAGGTGGTTACCCGAGTTAGGAGTTTCGGGTGAGGACCAGGTAAGGACCAGATTCACCAGGTCCAAGTGAGGCCCACGTGGGGACCTGTGTCACCAGGCATGGGTGAGGCCAAGGTGGCAATGCCACTCACCAGGTCCAGGTGAGTCCAACCTGCAGGCCATGCAGAGGAACCATGTCCCGATGATGCCCAGGTAGGAACTAGAGTTACCGGGTCCAGGTGAGGCCAACCTGCAGGCCATGTGTGGAACCATGTCCCGATGATGCCCAGGTAGGGACCAGAATTACCAGGTCCAGGTGAGGCCAACCTGCAAGTCATGCAGTGGAACCATGTCCCGATGATGCCCAGGTAGTGACCAGAGTCACCAGGTGCAAATTTGGCCCAGATGGAGCATATTCACTAGGTCCAGGTGAGGCCCAGTTGAGAACCAGAGTCACCAGATCTGGTTGAGGCCTAGAGGAGTACCAGAATCACTTGGTCCAGGTGACATCCATGGGGACCAGAATCACCAGGTCAGGGTGAGGCCCAGAGGGGTTCCAGAGTCATCATGTCCAGGTGAGGCTCTGGTGTGGAACAGAGTCACCAGGTACCAATGATGCCCAGTTGAGGACCAGGGTCACCATGTCTGGGTGACGCGCAGATATGATCAGAGTCACCAGTTCCAGGTGAGGCCAAGAAAGAGTCGACAGCAATCAGATCCAGGTGGGGAACAAAGTAACCAGGACTGGGTGAGGCCCTGGTCAGGACCAGATTCACCAGGTCCAGGTGATTCCCAGGTGGTGACCAGGGTTACCAGGTCCGGGTGAGGACCAGGAAAGGACCAGATTCACCAGGTCCAAGTGAGGCCCACGTGGGAACATGTGTCACCAGGTATGGGTGAGCCCCGGGTGGCAACCCCACTCACTAGGTCCAGGTGAGGCCAACCTGGAGGCCATGAAGAGGAACAGTGTCCCGGTGATGCCCAGGTAGGGACCAGAGTTACCAAGTCCAGCTGCGGCCAACCTGCAGGCCATGCAGTGGATCCATGTCCCGATGATGCCCAGGTAGGGACCAGAGTCACCAGGTCCAACTGAGGCCTAGATGGAGCAATTCACTAGTCCAGGTGAGGAGGCCCAGTTGAGGACCAGAGTCCCCAGACCCAGTTCTTGCCCCCTCCGCACATCCGGCGTCTCGAGCTTCATACATGCCCGTTAAGAGCTACTCTCGCTCTTGGCCTCCCCCCCCTGACTCTGTCTTCATTCGCACGACACTTACACCTATCCTTACATCTGCCCCGTCATCCACGCTTTCCCAAATCCGCCTTGCCTTCCGGCCGTCGACACGTTCCATCTTACCCACACCGAGCGCCCCCAACCGATCCCCATTAACCCCAACCGCATCTGCTATCCTACTCTCATGTCCCCACCTTGATCAGTGTGCCCCCTACTACACCGGGAACTAACGACTCGGACAACCCCCTTCCAGAATTGGGAGAACCAATTTTGTGGGACCGGTAAACGCCAAAGAGTCGATGCCGTACTCCGTATGTCCCACGTATTAGCCACTCGGCTTGCGTGCGCATACCCCAGCCACCACTGGGTAAAACCCATTGTAAGCAGTTTCCCTACTAACCGCGTCGTGGCGTATCCTCCCGCCCACCCCGGATATTCAAGTCCCCCCTCCTAAGAGACTCATTTCGGCCGCCGTCCAACGCAAAGCTCCTACCCCCCAATGGACCACGCAGTAAGTGTGACACACCCTACGTGCGCGTCTCCCCATCACTCTCGACGGGATTGCGAGAACTCGACTCCTCGGGGAGGAACGTTTCGTCCCGCCCGACCTCCCGTGGCGACAAAGAGTTCTTCCTACTACAGGAAGACTACGCTTATACCCTGCCCCTCCCACCCTTCCTCTCCCCTTCCCCCCTCCCCCCTTACCACATCCTGCCCCCTTCGGTCTTTACTTCGCCTTTCCGTACCACCATTACCTCTTGTGCCCCCTCATTCCGCCACAGACTCCACTACCTCTAACGTACTCCACCCAGCTACATATTCTGCTCTACCCATCCCACCCCAACCTCTCCCTCCTTTTCTTCCATCTTGGGTCGATCCGCCTCCTATTCCCTTCTTTCCTCTCCCCTACCCCTTGTTTCATATTTCTCCCCCTGCTCCTTTTCGCCGCTTTCCCCGCGGGCCCTCATTTCTAACCTGACCTCTTTCCCCTAACTTCTCACACACTTTTCCCACTACCGCTCCTTCCCTCTATTCTCTTCCCACCTCCTACTCCACCTCCCCTCCTTCGTCCGGTTACCCACTCCCCCGGTGGGAGAGCATGAAGATAGGGCTATGTGCGGTCCCACAAGAAACGCGTCCAGGAAGTGCCCCGATATACCAAAGTATACACGAGTGACCCAACATAACATGTACTTCTTTGACATTCTACTCCATACCATGTTCGGCACGGTAGACCCTAATCCACTTTTCTGGGCGGCAGCCCCTCTCCTTACATGCCCGCCCTTGGCATATCCGGCCTACGTATCTCCGTCTATTAATTCGCCTATCTTCCTCCCATTTACCCCCACCCTCCCCCGTTCTTTGAACGCATTCCACCTCAGCGCGCCATGCTGTCGTAAACTCCACAACGCTCCTCCCTCGCCTATCTCTCCAGATCGTTATACCCATAACCTCTGATATGTTTGTCCCATCAACACACGCCTCCCAACCTCCACCTTCCCTAGAGTCACCGCGTATATCCCCGCTTTCCGAGCGTCTTAGAGCGCACTAGGCCCCTCGCTGGCAGACCATCCACCAACCTGCCCAGCGATAAATCCGTTCACCTTCTCTGGCCCGTCTCTCCCCTATCGACCCCCCCCTCCTTACCACCCTCCCTCGTTTCTAACCGATTGCGGCAACCTACCCCCAATACCGTACAAAACCCGTAATCGGCAGACCCGTATTGCATACGAACCTTCCGCCCTGCTGCGATTAAACAGACTAAAAGAAGTGTCCCGGGGAAAGCCTTCCTCCTTCGCTCTCACCCACCTTCCCGTGCCCCGCGTCCCGCCCCCTTTGTCCCCCCTCCTTTCTGACCCTATTACTTGTTTCCACAGCAATCAGGTCCAGGTGGGGAACAAAGTCACCAGACTGGGTGAGGCCCAGCATGGGGATCTGATTCATTCATCAGGCCCAGGTGCGGCCCAGGTGGTGAACAGAGTCCCCGGGATTGGGAGAGGACCAGGTATGGACCAGATTCACCAGGTCCAAGAGGCCCACGTGGGGACCTGAGTCACCAGGTATGGGTGAAGCCCAGGTGGCAACCCCACTCCCCAGGTCCAGGTGAGGCCAACCTGCAGGCCAGAGTCACCAGATGCAGGTGAGGTCCAGGTGGGTACCAGAGTCACCAGATCCAGGTGAGGGTCCATGTTGGAAAGAGAGTCACCAGGTCCAGGAGAGGTCCAGGTGGGACAAGAGTCACCAGATCCAGGTGAAGACCAGGTGCGGGACCAGAGTCACCAGATCCAGGTGAATCCCAGGTGGGGACCAGACTCACTAGGTTCCCGATGAGGCCCAGGTAAGGACCAGAGTTACCAGGTACAGGTGAGGCCCCCGTGGGGATCAGAGGCAACAGATCCATGTGAGGCCGGCTTTGGGACCATGGTCAACAGTTCTACTTGAGGCCCAGGTGTGGAACACAGTAAGCAGATCCAGGTGAGTCCCCGGTGGTGACAAGAGTCACCACGTCCAGGTGAGGCCCAGGTGGGGACCAGGATGACCAGGTACAGGGGAGGCCCTTGAAAGAACCAGAGTCAACATTTCGAGGTCAGGCGCAGGTGGCAACCAGGGTCAGTAGGTCCAAGTCAGGCCAATGTGGGGTTCACAGTCACTAGGGCACGGTGAGACCCAGAGGGGGACCAGCGTCACCTGGTCCAGGTGAGGTCCAGTTGTGGAACACAGTCACCGGGTCCAAATTTTGCCCAGTTGAGGACCTGGTTCAACAGGGCCAGTTGAGGCCCAGAAGGGGACCGGAGTCCCAAAATCCAGGTGATGCCCAGGTGGGGACCACAGTCACCATATCCAGGGTAGACTCAGGTGCAGACCAGAATCACCATGTCCAGGTGAGGTGCAGGTGGCAACCACACTCACCAGGTCCCGGTGAGTCCCTGGTGGGGACCAGAGTCACGAGGTATTTGAGAAGCTAGAAACACTGCAGCCACCAAGTCCACATGATGTCGATGTGGGAACGAGAATCACCAGTTACAGGTGAGGACCAGGTGGGGATCCGACTCACCATGTCCAGGTGAGACCCAGGTGGGAACCAGTGTCACCATGTCCAGGTGTCGCCCAGGTGAAGACCGGAGTTAATAGGTCCGGCTGGGTCACTGTTAGTGAACAGTGTAACCATATCCTGATGCTACCCAGGTGGGTACCAGAGACAACAGGTCCTGGTGAGTCCCAGGTGGGTCCAGAGACATTAGGACCAGGTGAGGTCCCAATGGGAACCACAGTCTCCAGGTCAGGTGAGGCTATGCTTAGCATCAGAGTCAAGAGTTACAGGTGAGGCCCAGGTGGAGCCAGAGTCACCTGGTACAGTAGAGGCCAAAGTCAGGACCAGAGTTACCAGGATCAGGACAGTCCCAGTGGGGAATAGAGTAACCATGTCCCGATGATGCCCATGTAGACCCAGAGCCACCAGGTGCGGATGAGGCACAGGTGGGGAGCATATTCACGAGGTCCTGGTGAGGCCCAGTTGAGGACCAGAGTCACCAGGTCTAGTTGAGGCCTAGAGGGGTAGCAGATTCACCTGCTCTAGGTGACATCCAGATGGGGACCAGATTCACCATGTCAGGCTGAGGCCCAGAGGGGATCCAGAGTCATCAGGTCCAGGTGAGGCTCAGGTGTGGAACAGAGTATCCAGGTCATAATGGTCCACAGGTGAGGACCAGAGTCAGCAGATCTGGGTAAGGCCCAGTTAGGATCAGAGTCATCAGTTCCAATGAGGCCAAGAAGGAGTGCACAGCAATCAGGTCCAGGTGGGGAACAAATTCACCAGGAATGAGTGAGGCCCAATGGGGACAAGATTCACCGGTCCAGGTGATTCCCAGGTGGTGACCAGAGTTACTAGTTGCAGGTGAGGACCAGGTAAGGACCAGATTCACCAGGTCCAAGTGAGGCCCACTTTGGGACCTGTGTCACCAGGTATGGGTGAGGCCCAGGTGGCAACCCCACTCACCAGGTCCAGGTGAGGCCAAAATGCAGGCCATGCAGAGGAACCATGTCCCGATAATGCTCAAGTAGGGACCAGAGTTACCAGGTCCTGGTGAGGCCAACCTGCAGGCCATGCAGAGGAACCGTGTCCCGATAATGCCCAGGTAGGGACCTGAGTTACGAGTTGCAGGTGAGGCCATAATGGGAACCGGAGTCACCAGGTAAATGTGAGTCTACAAGAACACCACAGTCACCAGGTCCAGGTGTGGTTCATGTGGGAACAAGAGTCACCAGGTCCAGGTGAGACCCAGGTGGGGACCAGAGTCACCATGTCCAGATTGAGGTCTAGGTGGGGGAGAAGAGTGATCAGGACCAATTGAGGCCAAAGTCCGGAGCAAAGTTATCATGTCCAGGTGAGGCCCAGGTGGGGAACAGAGTAACCATGTCCCCTTGATGCCAGGTGGGAAAAGAGTCACAAGGTCCACACGAGGCCTAAGTGAGGAGTAGATTCACTAGGTCCTGTTGAGGCCCAGTTGAGGAGCCGTGTCCCCAGCTCCGGGTGAGTCCCAGAGGGGGACCAGAGGCACCCGTTCTGGTGATATCCAGCTGGAGACCAGAGTCACCACGTCATGGTGAGGCCTAGAGGGGGACGAGAATCACTAGTTCCAGGTGAGGCCCTGATGTGGAACTGAGAAACCAGGTCCCATGATGCCCATATGAGGACCTGAGTCACCAAGTCCAGGTGAGGTCCCTGTGGGAACCATGCACCTCGTCCAAGTGAGGCCCACGTGGGACCACCGTCACCAGGTCCAGGTAAGGCCCAGGTATATAAGTGAGTATCCAGGTCCCAATGAGGCAAGGTAAGGACCAGAGACAACAGATCCAAGATAGGCTCAAATATGGATAAGAGTCATTGTGTTCCAGGTGAGGCCAGATGGAGACCACAGGAACCAGGACCAGGAGAGCCCAATAGGGAACCAGAGCCACCAGATCCATGTGAGGTCCAGGTGGCAACACAGTCACAAGTTCCAGGTGAGGCGCAATTGGCAACAGGATTCACCAAGACCAGGGGAGGCCCAGGTAGCGACCAGTCACCACATCCAGCTGCGGACCAGCTAAGGTCCAGATTCACCAGGCCCAAGAGAAGCCAAAGGGGTGACCAGAGTCACCAGGTAAGGGTGAAGCCCAGAGGGGGTACCAGAGTAACCAGTTTAGTTTGAGGCCCAGAATGGGACCAGAGGTCCCTGGTCAGAGTGAGGTCCAGGTTGGAATAGAGTATCCAGGTCCCAATGATGCCTGGGTGAGGAACAGAGTTACTAGGGCCATGCAGGCCTAGATGGGGAACAGAATCACCAGGTCCTGGTGAGGCATAGAATAAGACCAAAGTCAGCAGTATCAGGTGAGCCCCTTGTGGGAACCAGAGCCACACTATCCAGCTGAGTCCCAGGTCCATGTGAGACCCACGTGCGGACCAGATTCATCAGGTCGAATTGAGGCATAGCTGAGGACAAGAGTCACCAGGTCTGGGTGCGGCCTAGTTGGGACAAGATTCAGCAGTTCTGAGGTAGGTCAAAGTGGGGACAAGAGTCAACAGGTCCAGGTGAGGCCAAACTGAGGACGAGAGTCACCAGGTCCAGGTGAGGTCCAGGTGGGGACCAGTGTCATCAGATCCAGGTGAAGTCCAGGTGGGGACCAGAGTCACGAGATCCAGGTGAAGTCCAGGTGGGGACCAGAGTCGCTAGGTCCAGATGAGGCCCAGGTGAGGACCAGAGTTACCAGGTACACGTGAGGCCCTGGTGGGGATCAGAGGCAACAGGTCCATGTGAGGCCGGCTTAGGGACCATGGTCAACAGGTCTACTTGAGGCCCAGGTGTGGAACACAGTAAGCAGGTCCAGGTGATTCCCCGGTGGTGACAAGTGTCACCACGTCCTGGTTTGGCCCAGGTGGGGACCAGAATCACCAGGTACAGTGGAGGCCCTTGAAAGAACCAGAGTCAACAGTTCGAGGTCAGGCGCAGGTGGCAACCAGGGTGAACAGGTCCAAGTAAGGCCAAAGTGAGGTTCACAGTAACTAGGGCACGTGAGACTCAGAGGGGGACCAGAGTGACCTGATCCAGGTGAGGTCCAGTTGTGGAACACACTCACCGGGTCCCAAATTTGCCCAGTTGAGGACCATGGTCAACAGGGCCAGGTGAGGCCCAGATGGGGACCGGAGTCCCGAAATCCAGGTGAATCCCAGGTGGGGACCACAGTCACCAGATCCAGGGTAGTCTCAGGTGCAGACCAGAATCACCAGGTCCAGGTGAGGTGCAAGTGAAACCAAACTCACCAGGACCCGGTGAGGCCCTGGTGGGGATCAGAGTCACGAGGTACATGAGAAGCTAGGAACACTGCAGCCACCAGATCCATATGATGTTCATGTGGGAACGAGAATCACCAGTTACAGGTGAGGACCAGGTGGGCATCCGACTCACCATGTCCAGGTGAGTCCCAGGTGGGAACCAGTTTCACCATGTCCAGGTGTGGCCCATGTGAAGACCAGAGTTAATAGGTCCGGCTTGGTCACTGATAGTGAACAGGGTAACCATATCCTGATGCTACCCAGGTGGGTACCAGAGACACCAGGTCTTGGTGAGGCCCAGGTGGGTCTAGAGACATGAGGTCCAGGTGAGGTCCTGATGGGAACCACAGTCACCAGGTCAGGTGAGGTCATGCTTAGAATCAGTGTCACCAGATAAAAGTGAGGCCCAAGTGGTGCCAGAGTCACCTGGTACAGACGAGGCCAACGTCCGGACGAGAGTTACCAGGATCAGGGCAGTCCCAGTGGGGAATAGAGTAAACATGTCCCGATGAAGCCCAAGTAGAACCAAGTCACCAGGTCCAGATGAGGCGCAGGTGGGGAGCATGTTTACTAGGTCCCGCTGAGGCCCATTTGAGGACCAGAGTCGCCAGGTCTAGTTGAGGCCTAGAGGGGTACCAGATTCACCTGGTCTAGGTGACATCCAGATGGGGACCAGAGTCACCATGTCAGGGTGAGGTCCAGAGGGGATTAAGAGTCATCATGTCCAGGTGAGACCCAGGTGGCGACCAGTCACCAGATCCAGGTGCGGACCAGCTAAGGACCAGATTCACCAGGCCTAATTGAAGCCCAAGGGGTGACCTGAGTCACCAGGTAAGGGTGAGTCCCAGAGGGGGAACCAGAGTAACCAGTATAGTTTGAGGCCCAGAATGGGACCAGAGGTCCCTGGTCAAAGTAGGCCCAGGTGTGGCATAGAGTATCCAGGTCCCAATTATGCCTGGTTGAGGACCAGAGTCACTAGGGCCATGCAGGCCCAGATGTGGAACAGAATCACTAGGTCCTGGTGAGGCATAGAATAAGACCACAGTCACCAGTATCAGGTGAGCCCCTGAGGGAACCAGAGCCACTCTATCCAGCTGAGTCCCAGGTCCATGTGAGGCGCACGTGAGGACCAGATTCATCAGGTCGAATTGAGGTATAGCTGGGTACAAGAGTCACCAAGTCTGGGTGCGGCCTAGGTGGGGGAAGATTCAGCAGTTTTGAGTTAGGTCAAAATGGGGACGAGAGACATCAGGTCCAGGGGAGGCCAAACTGAGGACCAGAGTCAACAGATCCAGGTGAGGTCCATGTTGGAAAGAGAGTCACCAGGTCCAGGAGAGGTCCAGGTAGGGACCAGTGTCACCAGATCCAGGTGACGTCCAGTTGGGGACCAGAGTCACCAGATCCATGTGAAGCCCAGATCGGGACCATACTCACTAGGTCAAGATGAGTCCCAAATGAGGACCAGAGTAACCAAGTACACGTGAGCTCCCGTTTTGATCAGAGGCAACAGGTTCATGTGAGGCCGGCTTGGGGACAATGGTCAACAGATCTACTTGAGGCCCAGGTATGGAACACAGTAAGCAGGTCGAGGTGAGTCCCCGGTGGTGAAAAGAGTCACCACGTCCAGGTGAGGCCCAGTTGGGGACGAGGATCACCAGGTACAGGGGAGGGCCTTGAAAGAACCAGAGTCAACAGTTCGAGGTCTGGCGCAGGTGGCAAACAGGATCAGCAGGTCCAAGTCAGGCCAAAGTGGGGTTCACAGTCACTAGGGAACGGTGAGACCCAGAGGGGGACCAGAGTAACCTGGTCGAGGTGAGGTCCAGTTGTGGAACACAGTCACCGGGTCCCAATTTTGCCCAGTTGAGGACCATGGTCAACAGGGCCAGGTGAGGCCCAGATGGGGACCGGAGTCAAAATATCCAGGTGAAGCCCAGGTGGGGACCACAGTCAACAGATCCCGGGTAGTCTCAGGTGCAGACCAGAATCACCATGTCCAGGTGTGGCCCAGGTGAAGAGCAGAGTTAATAGGTCCGGCTGGGTCACTGTTAGTGAAGAATGTAACCATATCCTGATGCTATCCAGGTGGGTACCAGAGACACAAGGTCCTGGTGAGGCCCCGGTGGGACCGGAGACATGAGGTCCAGGTGAGGTCCCGATGGGTTCCCCAGTCACCAGGTCAGGTGAGGCCATGCTTAGGATCAGAGTCACCATGTACAGGTGAAGCCCAGGTGGAGACAGAATCACCTGGTACAGAAGAGGCCAAAGTCAGGACCAGAGTTACCAGGATCAGGTGAGTCCCAGTGGGGAATACAGTAACCATGTCCCTATGATGCCCAGGTAGAACCAGAGTCACCAGGTCCAGATGAGGCGCAGGTGGGGAGCATGTTCACTAGTTCCCGGTGAGGCCCAGTTGAGGACCAGAGCAACCAGGTCAAGTTGAGGCCTAGAGTGGTACCAGATTCACCTGGTCTAGGTGACATCCAGATGGGGACCAGAGTCACCATGTCAGGGTGAGGCCCAGAGGGGTTCCAGAGTCATCATGTCCAGGTTAGGCTGAGGTTTGGAACAAAGTATCCAGGTCATAATGGTCCGCAGGTGAGGACCAGAGTCACCAGATCTGGGGGAGGCCCACTTAGGATCAGAGTCACCAGTTCCAGGTGAGGCCAAGAAGGAGTCCACAGAAATCAGGTCCAGGTGGGGAACAAAGTCACCAGGACAGGGTCAGGCCCAGATTGGGACCAGATTCACCAGGCCCATGTGATTCCCAGGTGGTGACCAGACATACCAGTTCCGGGTGAGGACCAGGTAAGGACCAGATTCACCAGGTCCAAGTGAAGCCCACATGGGGACCTGTGTCACCACGTATGGGTGAGGCCCAGGTGGCAACAACACTCACCAGGTCCAGGTGAGGCCAACTCCAGGCCATGTTGTGGAACCATGTCCCGATGATGCCCAGAGAGGGACCAGAGTCACCAGGTCCAAATGAGGCCCAGATGGAGCATATTCACTAGGTCCAGGTGAGGCCCAGTTGAGGACCAGAATCACCAGATCTGGTTGAGCCCTAGAGGGATACCAGAATCACCTAATCAAGGTGACATCTAGATGGGGACCAGAGTCACCAGGTCAGGGTGAGGCCCAGAGAGGTTCAAGAGTCATCATGTTCAGGAGAGGCTCAGGTGTGGAAGAGAGTCACCAGGTACCAAGGATGCCCAGGTGAGGACCAGAGTCACCAGGTCCAGGTGAGGCCCAGGTGGTGACCAGAGTCCTCGAGTCTGGGAGAGGACCAGGTAAGGACCAGATTCACCAGGTCCAAGAGGCCCACGTGGGGACCTGAGTCACCAGGTATGGGGTGGCAACCCCACTCACCAGGTCCAGGTGAGGCCAACCTGCAGGCCAGAACCACCAGATCCAGGAGAGGCCCAGGTGAGGACCAGAGTCACCAGGTAAAAGTGAGTCTACAAGAACACCACAGTCACCAGGTCCAGGTGAGATTCATGTGGGAACGAGAGTCACCAGGTCCAGGTGAGACCCAGGTGGGGACCACAGTCACCAGGTCCAGATTGAGGCCTAGGTGGTGGGTCCAGAGTCATCAGGACCAGTTGAGGCCAAAGTGCGGAGCAAAGTTATCATGTCCAGGTGAGGCCCAGGTGGGAAACAGAGTAACCATGTCCCATTGATGCCAGGTGGGAAAAGAGTCACAGGTCCAGTCGAAGCCTAAGTGAGGAGTAGATTCACCAGGTCCTGCTGAGGCCTAGTTGAGGACCAGTGTCCCCAGCTCCGGGTGAGTCTCAGACGGGGACCAGAGTCACCAGGTTCTGGTGATATCCAGGTGGGGCCAGAGTCACCAGATCCACGTGAAGCCCAGGTGGGGACCAGAGTCACTAGGTCCCGATGAGGCCCTGGTGAGGCCCAGAGTTACCAGGTACACGTGAGGCCCCGGTGGGGATCAGAGGCAACAGGTCCATGTGAGACCGGCTTGGGGACCATGGTCAACAGGTCTACTTGAGGCCCTGGTGTGTAACACAGTAAGCAGGTCCAGGTGAGTCCCCGGTGGTGAAAAGAGTCACCACGTCCAGGTGAGTCCCAGGTGGGGACCAGGATCACCAGGTACAGTTGAGGCCCTTGAAAGAACTAGAGTCTTCTGGCACAAAAACAGACACATAGATCAGTGAAACAGAATAGAGAATCCAGAAGTGGACCCTGAACTTTATGGGCAACTAATATTCGATAAAGGAGGAAAGACTATCCATTAGAAGAAAGACAGTCTCTTCAATAAATGGTGCTGGGAAAATTGGACATCCACATGCAGAAGAATGAAACTAGACCACTCTCTTTCACCATACACAAAGATAAACTCAAAATGGATGAAAGATCTAAATGTGAGACAAGATTCCATCAAAATCCTAGAGAAGAACACAGGCAACACCCGTTTTGAACTCGGCCATAGTAACTTCTTGCAAGATACATCCACGAAGGCAAAAGAAACAAAAGCAAAAATGAACTATTGGGACTTCATCAAGATAAGAAGCTTTTGCACAGCAAAGGATACAGTCAACAAAACTCAAAGACAACCTACAGAATGGGAGAAGATATTTGCAAATGACATATCAGATAAAGGACTAGTTTCCAAGATCTATAAAGAACTTATCAAACTCAACACCAAAGAAACAAACAATCCAATCATGAAATGGGCAAAAGACATGAACAGAAATCTCACAGAGGAAGACATAGACATGGCCAACATGCACATGAGAAAATGCTCCGCATCACTTGCCATCAGGGAAATACAAATCCAAACCACAATGAGATACCACCTCACACCAGTGAGAATGGGGAAAATTACCAAGACAGGAAACAACGAATGTTGGAGAGGATGCGGAGAAAAGGGAATCCTCATACAATGTTGGTGGGAATGTGAACTGGTGCAGCCACTCTGGAAAACTGTGTGGAGGTTCCTCAAACAGTTAAAAAAATACCTGCCCTACGACCCAGCAATTGCACTGTTGGGGATTTTCCCCATAGAGACAAATGCAATGAAACGCCGGGACACCTGCACCCCGATGTTTATAGCAGCAATGGCCACGATAGCCAAACTGTGGAAGGAGCCTCGGTGTCCAACGAAAGATGAATGGATAAAGAAGATGTGGTTTATGTATACAATGGAATATTACTAGCAATTAGAAATGACAAATACCCACCATTTGCTTCAACGCGGATGGAACTGGAGGGTATTATGCTGAGTGAAGTAAGCCAGTCGGAGAAAGACAAACATTATATGTTCTCATTCATTTGGGGAATATAAATAATAGTGAAAGGGAATATAAGGGAAGGGGGAAGAAATGTGTGGGAAATATCAGAAAGGGAGACAGAACGTAAAGACTGCTAACTCTGGGAAACGAACTAGGGGTGGTAGAAGGGGAGGAGGGCGGGGGGTGGGAGTGAATGGGTGACGGGCACTGGGGGTTATTCTGTATGTTAGTAAATAGAACACCAATAATAAAAAATAAATTTAAAAAGAAAAGAAAAAGAAAGAACCAGAGTCAACAGGTCGAAGTCAAGCGCAGGTGGCAACCAGGGTCAGCAGGTCCAAGACAGGCCAAAGTGCGGTTCACAGTCATTAGGGCACGGTGAGAACCAGAGGGGGACCAGAGTCACCTGGTTCAGGTGAGGTCCATTTGTGGAACATAGTCACCGGGCCCCAATTGTGCCCAGTTGAGGACCATGGTCAACAGGGCCAGGTGAGGCCCAGATGGGGAACGGAGTCCCCAAATCCAGGTGAAGACCAGGTGGGGACCACAGTCACCAGATCCAGGGTAGTCTCAGGTGCAGAGCAGAATCACCAAGTCCAGGTGAGGTGCACGTGGCAACCACACTCACCAGGTCCCGGTGAGGCCCTGGTGGGGACCAGAGTCACGAGGTACATGAGAAGCTAGAAACACTGCAGCCACTAGGTCCACAGGATGTCCATGTGGGAACGAGAATCACCAGTTACAGGTGAGAACCAGGTGGGGATCCGACACACCATGTCCAGTTGAGACCCAGGTGGGAACGAGTGTCACCATGTCCAGGTGTGGCCCAGGTGAAGACCAGAGTTAATAGGTCCGGCTGGGTCACTGTTAGTGAACAGTGTAACCATATCCTGATGCTACCCTGGTGGGTACCAGAGACACCAGGTCCTGGTGAGGCCCAGGTGGGACCAGAGATATGAGGTCCAGGTGAGGTCCCGATGGGAACCACAGTTACCAGGTCTGGTGAGGCCATGCTTAGGATCAGAGTCACCAGTTACAGGTGAGGCCCAGGTGGAGCCAGAGTCACCTGGTACAGAAGAGGCCAAAGTCAGGACCAGAGTTACCAGGATCAGGTCAGTCCCAGTGGGGAATAGAGTAACCATGTCCCGATGATGCGCAGGTAGAACCAGAGTCACCAGGTGCAGATGAGGAGCAGGTGGGGAGCATATTCTCTAGGTCTCCGTGAGGCGCACTTGAGGACCAGAATCTCCAGGTCTAGTTGAGGCCGACAGGGGTACCAGATTCACCTGGTCTAGGTGACATCCAGATGTGGAGCAGAGTAACCATGTCAGGGTGAGGCCCAGAGGGGATCCATAGTCATCATGTCCAGGTGAGGCTCAGGTGTGGAACAGAGATCCAGGTCATAATGGTCCACAGGTGAGGACCAGAGTCACCAGATCTGGGTGAGGCCCAGGTATGATCAGAGTCACCAGTTCCAGGTGAGGCCAAGAAGGAGTCCACAGCAATCAGGTGCAGGTGGGGAACAAAGTCACGAGGACTGGGTGAGGCCCAGATGGGGACCAGATTCACCAGGTACAGGTGATTCCCACGTGGTGACCAGAGTTACCAGTTCCGGGTGAGGACCACGTAAGGACCAGATTCACCAGGTCCAAGTGAGGCCCACGTCGGTACCTGTGTCACCAAGCATGGGTGAGGCCCAGGTGGCAACCCCACTCCCCAGGTCCAGGTGAGGCCAAACTGCAGGCCATGCAGAGGAACCATGTCCCGATGATGCCCAGATAGAGACTAGAGTCACCAGGTCCAAATGAGACCCAGATGGAGCATATTCACTAGGTCCAGTGAGGTCCAGTTGAGGACCACTGTCACCAGATCTGGTTGAGGCTTAGAGGGGTACCAGAATCACATCGTCCAGGTGACATCCAGATGGGGACCTGAGGCATCAGGTCAGGGAGAGGCCTAGAGTGGTTCCAGAGTCATCATGTCCAGGTTAGGCTCAGGCGTGGAACAGAGTCACCAGGTACCAATGATGCCCAGGTGAGGCCCAGAGTCACCAGATCTGGGTGACGCGCAGATAGGATCAGAGTCACCAGTTCCAGGTGAGGCCAAGAAAGAGTCCAAAGCAATCAGGTCCAGGTGGGGAACAAAGTCACCAGGAATGGGTGAGGCCCAGATGGGGACCAGAATCACCAGGTCCAGGTGAGGTCCAGGTGGTGACCAGAGTCCCTGGGTCTGGGAGAGGCCAGGTAAGGACCAGATTCATCAGGTCCAAGAGGCCCACGTGGGGACCTGAGTCACCAGGTATAGGTGACGCCCAGGTGTCAACCCCACTCACCAAGTCCAGGTGAGGCGAACCTGCAGGCCAGAGTCTCCAGATCGAGGTGAGGCCCTAGTGGGGACCTGAGTCACCTGGGAAATGTGAGTCTACAAGAACACCACAGTCACCAAGTCCAGGTGTGGTTCATGTAGGAACGAGAGTCACCAGGTCCAGGGGAGACCCAGGTGGGGAACACAGTCACCAGGTCCCTATTGAGGCCTAGGTGGGGGGACGAGAGTCATCAGGACCAGTTGAGGCCAAAGAATGGAGCAAAGTTATCATGTCCAGGTGAGGCCCAGGTGGGGAACAGAGTAACAATGTCCCATTGATGCCAGGTGGGAAAAGAGTCACAAGGTCAGACGAGGCCTAAGTGAAGAGTAGATTCATCAGGTCCTGTTGAGGCCTAGTTGAGAACCAGTGTCCACAGCTCCGCTGAGTCTCAGAGGGAGACCAGAGTCACCCGGTTCTGGTGATATCCAGGTGGGGACCAGAGTCACCACGTCAGGGTGAGGCCCAGAGGGGAAGGTGAATCATTAGGTCCAGGTGAGGCCCCTATGTGGAACTGAGAAACCAGGTCCCATGATGCCCATATGAGGACCTGAGTCACCAGGACCAAGTGAGGTCCCTGTGGGAACCAGTCACCTCATCCAGGTGAGGCCAAGGTGGGACCTCTATCACCAGGTCCAGGTGAGGCCCAGGTATATAAGAGAGTATCCAGGTCCCAATGATGCCCAGGTAAAGACCAGAGTCAACAAGTGCAGGAGAGGCACAAATATGGATCAGAGTCATTGTGTTCCAGGATAGGCCAGATGGAGACCACAGGAACCAGGTCCAGGAGAGCCCCAAATGGGAACCAGAGCCCCCAGATCCAGGTGAGGTCCAGGATGGACTACAGTCACAAGGTCCAAGTGAGGCCAAGGTGGCAACAGGATTCACCAAGTCCAGAAGAGGTCCAGGTGGCGACCAGTCACCAGATCCAGGTGCGGACCACCTAAGGACCAGATTCACCAGGCCCAAATGAAGCCCAAGGGGTGACCAGAGTCACCAGGTAAGGGTGAGGCCCAGAGGGGGAACCAGAGTAACCAGATTAGTTTGAGGTCCAGAATGGGACCAGAGGTCCCTGGTCAAAGTGAGGCCAAGTGTGGAATAGAGTATCCAGGTCGCAATGATGCCTGGGTGAGTACCAGAGTCACTAGGGCCATGCAGGCCCAGATGGGGAACAGAATCACTAGGTCCTGATGAGGCATAGAATAAAACCACAGTCACCAGTATCAGGTGACCCCTTGTGGGAACCAGATCCACTCTATCCAGCTAAGTCCCAGGTCCAGCTGAGTGCCAGGTCCATGTGAGGCAAACGTGAGGACCAGATTCATCAGGTGGAATTGAGGCAAAGGTGGGGACAAGAGTCACCAGGTATGGATGTGGCCAGGTTGGGGCAATATTCAGCAGTTCTGAGTTAGGTTCAAGTGGGGACGAGAGACACCAGGTCCAGGTGAGGCCAAACTGAGGACCAGAGTCACCAGATGCAGGTCAGGTCCAGGTGGGGACCAGAGTCACCAGATCCAGGTGAAGTCCAGCTGGGGACCAGAGTCATCAGATCCAGGTGAAGCCCAGGTGGGGACCAGAGTCACTAGGTCCAGATGAGGCGAATGTGAGGACCAGAGTTGCCAGGTATACGTGAAGCCCCGGTGGGGATCAGAGGCAACAGGTCCATGTGAGGCCGGCTTGGGGACCATGGTCAACAGGTCTACTTGAGGCCCAGGTGTGGAACACAGTAAGCAGATCCAGGTGACTTCCCGGTGGTGACAAGAGTCACCAGGTCCAGGTGAGGCCCATGTGGGCACCAGGATCACCATGTCCAGGGGAGGCCCTTGAAAGAACCAGTGTCAACAGTTCGAGGTCAGGCGCAGGTGGCAACCAGGGTCAACAGGTCCAAGTCATGCCAAAGTGGGGTTCACAGTCACTACGGCACGGTGAGACCCAGAGGGGAACCAGAGTCACCTGATCCAGGTGAGGTCCAGTTGTGGAACGCAGTCACCGGGTCCCAAATTTGCCCAGTTGAGGACGATAGTCAACAGGGCCAGGTGAGGCCCAGATGGGGACCGGAGTCCAAATATCCAGGTGAAGCCCAGATGGGGACCACAGTCAGTAGATCCAGGGTAGTCTCAGGTGCAGACCATAATCACCAGGTCCAAGTGAGATGCAGGTGGCAACAACATTCCCCAGGACCCAGTGAGGCCCTGGCGGGGACCAGAGTCACAAGGTACATGAGAAGCTAGAAACACTGCAGCCACCAGGTCCACATGATGTCCATGTGGGCCGGAGAATCAGCAGTTACACAAGAGGACCAGGTGGGGATCTGACTCACCATGTCAAGTTGAGACCCAGGTGGGATCCAGTGTCACCATGTCCAGGTGTGGCCCAGGTGAAGACCAGAGTAAATAGGTCCGGCTGGGTCACTGTTAGTGAACAGTGTAACCATATCCTAATGCTACCCAGGTGTGTACCGGAGACACCAGGTCCTGGTGAGGCCCAGGTGGGACAAGAGACATGAGGTCCAGGTAAGATCCCGATGGGAACCACAGTCACCAGGTCAGGTGAGGCCATGCTTAGGATCAGAGTTACCAGTTACAGGTGAGGCCCAGGTGGAGCCAGAGTGACCTGGTCCAAAAGAGGCCAAAGACAGGACCAGAGTTACTAGGATCAGGTCAGTCCCATTGGGGAATAGAGTAACCATGTCCCGAGGATGCCCAGGTAGTACCCGAGTCACCACGTCCAGATGAGGCGCAGGTGAGGAGCATGTTCACTAGGTCCAGGTGAGGCCCAGTTGAGGACCAGAGTCACCAGGTCTGGTTGAGGCCGACAGGGGTACCAGATTCACCTGGTCTAGGTGACATCCAGATGGGGACCAGAGTCACCATGTCAGAGTGAGGCCCAGAGAGGATCCAGAGTCATTATGTCCAGGTGAGGCTCAGGTGTGGAACAGAGTATCCAGGTCATAGTGGTCCGCAGGTGAGGACCAGAGTCACCAGATCTGGGTGAGGCCCAGTTAGGATCAGACTCACCAGTTCCAGGTGAGGCCCAAAAGGAGTCCACAGCAATCAGGTCCAGGTGGGGAGCAAAGTCACCAGGACTGGGTGAGGCCCAGATGGCGACCAGATACTCCAGGTCTAGGGGATTCCCAGGTGGTGACCAGAATTACCAGATTCACCAGGTCCAAGAGGCTCAAGTGGGGACCTGAGTCACCAGGTATGGGTGAGGTCCAGGTGGCAACCCCACTCACCAGGTCCAGGTGAGGCCAAACTGAGGACCAGAGTCACCAGATGCAGGTCAGGCCCAGGTGGGGACCAGAGTCACCAGATCCAGGTGAAGTCCAGGTGGGGACCAGAGTCATCAGATCCAGGTGAAGCCCAGGTGGGGACCAGAGTCACTAGGTCCAGATGAGGCGAATGTGAGGACCAGAGTTGCCAGGTATACGTGAAGCCCCGGTGGGGATCAGAGGCAACAGGTCCATGTGAGGCCGGCTTGGGGACCATGGTCAACAGGTCTACTTGAGGCTCAGGTGTGGAACACAGTAAGCAGATCCAGGTGACTTCCCGGTGGTGACAAGAGTCACCAGTACCAGGTGAGGCCCATGTGGGCACCAGGATCACCATGTCCAGGGGACGCCCTTGAAAGAACCAGTGTCAACAGTTCGAGGTCAGGCGCAGGTGGCAACCAGGGTCAACAGGTCCAAGTCATGCTAAAGTGGGGTTCACAGTCACTACGGCACGGTGAGACCCAGAGGGGGACCAGAGTCACCTGATCCAGGTGAGGTCCAGTTGTGGAACACAGTCACCGGGTCCCAAATTTGCCCAGTTGAGGACGATAGTCAACAGTGCCAGGTGAGTCCCAGATGGGGACCGGAGTCCCCAAATCCAGGTGAAGCCCAGGTGGGGACTACAGTCACCAGATCCAGGGTAGTCTCAGGTGCAGACCAGAATCACCAGGTCCAGGTGAGGTGCAGGTGGCAACCACACTCACCAGGTCCCGGTGAGGCCCTAGTGGGGACCAGAGTCACGAGGTATATGAGAAGCTAGAAAAACTGCAGCCACCAGGTCCACATGATGTCCATGTGGGAATGAGAATCACCAGTTACAGGGGAGGACCAGGCGGGGATCCGACTCACCATGTTCAGGTCAGACCCAAGTGGGTACCAGTGTCACCATGTCCAGGTGTGCCCCAGGTGAAGACCAGAGTTAATAGGTCCGGCTGGGTCACTGTTAGTGAAGAGTGTAACCATATCCTGATGCTACCCAGGTGGGTACCAGAGACACCAGGTCCTGGTGAGCCCCAGGTGGGACCAGAGACATGAGGTCCAGGTGAGGTCCCGATGGGAACAACAGTCACCAGGTCAGGTGAGGCCATGCTTAGGATCAGAGTCACCAGTTACAGGTGAGGCCCAGGTGGAGCCAGAGTCACCCGGTAGAGAAGATGCCAAAGTCAGGACCAGAGTTACCAGGATCAGGTCAGTCCCAGTCGGGCATAGAGTAACATTGTCCCGATAATGCCCAGGTAGAACCCGAGTCACCACGTCCAGATGAGGCGCAGGTGGGGAGTATATTCACTAGGTCCCGGTGAGGCCCAGTTGAGGTCCAGATCACCCGGTCTAGTTGAGGCCTAGAGGGGTACCATATTCACCTGGTCTAGGTGACATCCAGATGGGGACCAGAGTCACCATGTCAGAGTGAGGCCCAGAGGGGATCCAGAGTCATCATGACCAAGTGACTCTCAGGTGTGGAAAAGAGTATCCGGGTCATAATGGTCCACAAGTGAGGACCAGAGTCACCAGATCTGGATGAGGCCCAGTTAGGATCAGAGTCACCAGTTCCAGGTGAGGCCAAGAAGGTGTACACAGCAATCAGGTTCAGGTGGGGAACAAAGTCACCAGGACTGGGTGAGGCCAAGATGGGGACCAGATTCACAAGGTCCAGGTTATTCCCAGGTGTGAACCAGAGTTACCAGTTCCGGGTGAGGACCAGTTAAGGACGAGATTCACCAGGTCCAAGTGAGATCCACGTTTGGACCTTGTCACAATGTATGTGTGAGGCGCAGATTACCACCCCACTCACCAGGTCCAGGTGAGGCCAACCTGCAGGCCATGAAGAGGAACCATGTCCCGATGATGCCTTAGTAGGGAACAGAGTTACCAGGTCCAGGTGAGGACAACCTGCAGGCCATGCAGTGGAACCATGTCCTGATGATGACCAGGTAGGGACCTGATACACCAGGTCCATATGAGGCCCAGATGGAGCATATTCACTAGGTACAGGTGAGTCCCCTTTGAAGACCAGAGTCACCAGATCTGTTTGAGGCCTAGGGGGTACCAGAATCACCTTGTCCATGTGACATCCAGATGGGGACCAGAGTCACTAGGTCAGGGTGAGGCCCAGAGCGGTTCCAGAGTCAACATTTCCAGGTGAGGCTCAGGTGTGGTACAGAGTCACCAGGTACCAATGATGCCCAAATGAGGACAGGAGTCACCCGGTCTGGGTGACGCACAGATAGGATCAGACTCACCAGTCCAGGTGAGGCCAAGAAAGGGCACAGCAATCAGGTCCAGGTGGGGAACAAAGTCACCAGGAATGGGTGATGCCCAGATGTGGACCAGATTCACCAGGTCCAGGTGAGGCCCCGGTGGTGACAAGAGTCCCCGGGTCTAGGAGGGGACCGGGTAAGGACAAGATTCACCAGGTCCAAGGGGCCCACGTAGGGACTTGAGACACCAGGTATGGGTGAGGCCCAGGTGGCAACCCCACTCACCAGGTCCTGGTGAGACCAAGCTGCAGGCCAGAGTAACCAGATCCACGTGAGTCCCTAGTGGGGACCGGATTCACCAGGTAAAAGTTAGTCTACAAGAACGCCAGAGTCACCAGGTCCAGGCGTGGTTCATGTAGGAACGAGACCACCAGGTCCAGGTGAGACCCATGTGGGGACCACAGTCACCAGGTCCAGGTGTGACCCAGGTGGGGACCACAGTCACTAGGTTCAGTTTGAGGCCTAGGTGCGGGGATCAGAGTCATCAAGACCAGTTGAGGTCAAAGTGTGGAGCAAAGTTATCATGTCCAGGTGAGGCTCAGAGGGAACAGAGTAACCATGTCCCATTGATGCCAGGTGGGAAAAGTGTCACAAGGTCCAGACGAGACCTAAGTGAGGAGTATATTCACCAGGTCCAGTTGTGCCCAGTTGAGGACCAGTGTCCCAGCTCCGGGTGAGTCCCAGAGGGGGAACAGAGTCACCGATTCTGGTGATATCCAGATGGGGACCTGAGTCACCATGTCAGGCTGTGGCCCAGAGGGGATCCAGCTTCATCATGTCCAGGTGAGTCTCAGGTGTGGAACAGAGTATCCAGTTCATAATGGTCCACAGTTGAGGACCAGAGTCACCAGATCTGGGTGAGTCCCAGTTACGATCAGAGTCACCCGTTCCAGGTGAGGCCCAAAGGAGTCCACAGCAATCAGGTCCAGGTGGGGAACAAAGTCACCAGGACTGGGTGAGGCCCAATGGGGACCAGATTCACCAGGTCCAGATGATTCCCATGTTGTGTCCAGACTTACTAGTTCCGAGTGAGGACCAGGTAAGGACCAGATTCACCATGTCAAAGAGAGGCCCACGTGGGGCCCTGTGTCACAAGGTATGGGGGAGGCCCAGGTGGCAACCCCACTTACCAGGTCCAGGTGAGGCCAACCTGCAGGCCATGCAGAGGAACCATGTCCTGGTGATGCTCAGGTTGGGACCAGATTTACCAGGTCCAGATGAGGCCAATCTGCAGGCAATGCAGTGGAACCATGTCCCGATGAGCCCAGGTAGGGACCAAGTCACCAGGTCCAAATAAGGCCCAGATGGAGCATATTCACTAGGTCCAGGTGAGGCCCAGTTGAGGACCAGTTTCACCATATCTGCTTGAGCCTTAGAAGGGTAAGAGAATCATCTGGTCCAGGTGATATCCAGATGGGGACGAGAGTCACCAGGTCAGGTGGAGGCCCAGAGTGGTCCCAGAGTCATCGGGTCCAGGTGAGGCTCAGGTGTGGAACAGAGTCACCAGGTACCAATGATGCCCAAGGGAGGACCAGAGTCACCAGATCTGGGTGAGGCCCAGATAGAATCAGAGTCACCAGTTGCAGGTGAGGCCAAGAGAGAGTTCACAGCAATCAGGTCCAGGTGGGGAACAAAGTCACCAGACCTGGGTGAGAACCAGATGGGGACCTGATTCACCAGGTCCAGGTGAGGCCCAGGTGGGGATAGAGTCCCCGGGTCTAGGAAAGGACCAGGTAAGGACCAGATTCACCAGGTCCAAGAGGCTCACGTGGGGACCTGAGTCACCAGCTATGTGTGAGGCCTAGGTGGCAACCCCACTCACCAGGTCCAGTTGAGGCCAACCGGTGGGCCAGAGTAACCAGATCCAGGTGAGGCCCTAGTGGGGACCGGAGTCACCAGGTAAATGTGAGTCTACAAGAAAACCACAGTCACCAGGTCCACGTGTGGTTCACCTGGGAACGAGAGTCACCAGGTCCAGGTGAGACCCAGGTGGGGACCACAGTCACCAGGTCCAGATTGAGGCCTAGGAGGGGGGACGAGAGTCATCAGGAGCAGTTGAGGCCAAAGTGTGGATCAAAGTTATCATGTCCAGGTGAGGCCCAGGTGGGGAACAGAGTAGCAATGTCCCATTGATGCCAGGTGGGAAAAGTGTCACAAGGTCCAGACGATGCCTAAGTGAGGAGTAGATTCACCAGGTCCTATTGAGGCCCAGTTGAGGATCAGTGTCCCCATATCCGGGTGAGCCCAGAGGGGGACCAGAGTCACCCGGTTCTGGTGATATCCAGGTGGGGACCAGAGTCACCACGTCAGGGTGAGGTCCAGAGGGGGACGAGAATCACTAGGTACAGGTGAGGCCCCGATGTGGAACTGAGAAACCAGGTACCATGATGCCCACATGAGGACCTGAGTCACCAGGTCCAGGTGAGGTCCCTGTGGGAACCAGTCACCTCATCCAGTAGAGGCCCGGGTGGGCCAAAGTCACCAGGTCCAGGTGAGGCCCAGGTATATAAGAGAGTATCGAGGTCCCAATGATGCCCATGTAAGGACCATAGTCAACGGGTGCAGGAGAGGCCCAAATATGGATCAGAGTCATTGTGTTCCAGGTGAGGCCAGATGGAGACCACAGGAACCAGGTCCAGGAGAGCCCCATATGGGAACCAGAGCCACCAGATCCAGGTGAGATCCAGGTGGGACCACAGTCACAGGGTCCAGGTAGTCACTAGGGCCATGCAGGCCCAGATGGGAACAGAATCACTAGGACCAGGTGAGGCATAGAATAAGACCACAGTCAGCTGTATCAGGTGAGCCCCTTGTGGGAACCAGAGCCACTCTATCCAGCTGTGTCCCAGGTCCATGTGAGGCTCACGTGAGGACCAGATTCATCAGGTCGAATTGAGGCATAGCTGGGGACAAGAGTCACCAGGTCTGGTTGTGGCCGAGGTGGGGCAAGATTCAGCAGTTCTGATTTAGGTCAAAGTGGTGAGGAGGGATGCCAGATCCAGGTGAGGCCAAACTGAGGACCAGAGTCACCAGATGCAGGTCAGGTCCAGGTGTGGACCAGAGTCCCCAGATCCAGGTGAAGTCCAGGTGGGGACCAGAGTCACCAGATCCAGGTGAAGCCCAGGTGGGGACCAGAGTTACCAGGTACACGTGAAGCCCCGGTGGGGATCAGAGGCAACAGGTCCATGTAAGGCCGGCTTGGGGACCATGGTCAACAGGTCTACTTGAGGTCCAGGTGTGGAACACAGTAAGCAGGTCCAGGTGAGTTCCCGGTGGTGACAAGTGTCACCAGGTCCACGTCAGGCCCATGTGGGCACCAGGATCACCATGTCCAGGGGAGGCCCTTGAAAGAACCAGAGTCAACAGTTCGAGGTCAGGCGCAGGTGGCAACCATGGTCAGGAGGTCCAAGTCAGGCCAAAGTGGGGTTCACAGTCACTAGGGCACGGTGACACCCAGAAGGGGACCAGAGTAACCTGGTCCAGGTGAGGTCCAGTTGTGGATCACAGTCACCGGGTCACAATTTTGTCCAGTTGAGGACCATGGTCAACAGGGCCAGGTGAAGCCCAGAGGGGAACCAGAGCCCCAAATCCAGGTGAAGCCCAGGTGGGGACCACAGTCACCAGAACCAGAGTATTCTCAGGTGCAGACCAGAATCACCAGGTCCAGGTGAGGTGCAGGTGGCAACCACACAACAGGTCCCGGTGAGGCCCTGTTGGGGACCAGAGTCACGAGGTACATGAGAAGGTAGAAGCACTGCAGCCACCAGATCCACATGATGTCCATGTGGGAACGAGAATCACCAGTTACAGGTGAGGACCAGGCAGGGATCCAAATCACCATGTCCACGTGAGACCCTGGTGGGAACCAGTGCCACCATGTCCAGGTGTGGCCCAGGTGAAGACCAGAGTTAATAGGTCCGGCTGGGTCACTGTTAGTGAACAGTGTAACAATATCCTGATGCTACCAAGGTGGGTAACAGAGACACCAGGTCCTGGTGAGGCCCAGGTGGGACAAGAGACATGAGGTCCCGGTGAGATCCCGATGAGAACCACAGTCACCAGGTCAGGTGAGGCCATGCTTAGGATCAGAGTCACCAATTACAGGTGAGGCCCAGGTGGAGCCAGAGTCACCAAGTAGAGAAGACGCCAAAGTCAGGACCAGAGTTACTAGGATCAGGTCAGACCCAGTGGGGAATAGAGTAACCATGTCCCGATGATGCCCAGGTAGAACCCGAGTCACCACGTACAGATGAGGCGCAGGTGGGGAGTATATTCACTAGGCCCCGGTGAGGCCCATTTGAGGACCAGATTCCCCCAGTCTATTTGCGGCCTAGAGGGGTACCAGATTCACCTGGTCTAGGTGACATCCAGATGGCGACCAGAGTCACCAGGTCAGGGTGAGGCCCAGAGAGGTTCCAGAGTCAACATGTCCAGGTGAGGCTCAGGTGTGGAACAGAGTCACCAGGTACCAATGATGCCCAGGTGAGGACCAGAATCACCAGGTCTGTGTGACGCGCAGATAGGATCAGAGTCACAAATTTCAGGTGAGGTCAAGAAAGAGTCCACAGCAATCAGGTCCAGGTGGGGAACAAAGTCACCAGGACTGGGTGAGGCCCAGATGGGGACCAGATTCACCAGGTCCATGTGATTCTCAGGTGGCCACCAGAGTTACCAGTTCCGGGTGAGCACCAGGTAAGGACGAGATTCACCAGGTCCAAGTGAGACCCACGTGGGGACCTGTGTCACATTGCATGTGTGAGGCCCAGGTTGACACCCCACTCACCAGGTCCAGGTGAGGCCAACCTGCAGGCCAAGCAGAGGAACCATGTCTCGATGATGCCCAGGTAGACATCAGAGTTACCAGGTCCAGGTGAGGCCAACCTGCAGGCCATGCAGTGGAACCATGTCCCGATGATGCCCAGGTAGGGACCAGAGTCACCAGGTCCAAATGAGGCCCAGATGGAGCATATTCACTAGGTCCAGGTGCGGCCCAGTTGAGGACCAGAGGCACCAGATCTGGTTGAGGCCTAGAGGGATACCACAATCACCTGATCCAGGTGACATCCAGATGGGGACCAGAGTTACCAGGTCAGGGTGAGGCCCAGCCAGGTTCCAGAGTCATCATGTCCAGGTGAGGCTCAGGTGTCGAACAGAGTCACCAGGTACCAATGATGCCCAGGTTAGGACCAGAGTCACCAGGTCTGAGTGACGCGCAGATAGGATCAGAGTCACGAGTTCCAGGTGAGGCCAAGAATGAGTCCACAGCAATCAGGTCCAGGTGGGGAACAAAGTCACCAGGACTGGGTGAGACCCAGATGGGGTCCAGTTCTCCAGGTCTTGGTGAGTCCCAGGTGGTGACCAGAGTACCCGGGTCCGGGAGAGGACCAGGTAAGGACCAGATTCACCAGGTCCAAGAGGCCCACGTGAGGACTGAGTCACCAGGTATGGGTGAGGCCCAGGTGGCACACCACTCACCAGGTTCAGGTGAGGCCAACCTGCAGGCCAGAGTCTCCAGATCCAGGTGAGGCCCTAGTGGGGACCGGAGTCACCAGGTAAATATGGGTCTACAAGAACACCACAGTCAACAGGTCCTGGTGTGGTTCATGTGGGAACAAGAGTCACCAGGTCCAGGTGAGACCCAGGTGCGGACCACAGTCACCAGGTGCAGATTAAGCCTAGGTGTGGGGACCAGAGTCATCAGGACAAGTTGATGCCAAAGTGTGGAGCAACGTTATCATGTCCAGGTGAGGCCCAGGTGGGGAACAGAGTAACCATGTCCCATTGATGCTAGGTGAGAAAAGAGTCACAAGGTCCAGACGAGGCCTAAGTGAGGAGTAGATTCACCAGGTCCTGTTGAGGCCCAGTTTAGGACCACTGTCCCCAGCTCCGGGTTAGTCCCAGACGGAGACCAGAGTCACTGATTCTGGTGATATACAGGTGGTGACCAGAGTCACCACGTCAGGGTGAGGCCCAGAGCGGGACGAGAATCACTAGGTCCAGGTGAGGCCCCGATGTGGAACTGAGAAACCAGGTCCCATGATGCCCATATGATGACCTGAGTCACCAGGTCCAGGTGAGGTCCCTGTGGGAACCAGTCATCTCGTCCAGGTGAGGATCAGGTGGGACCACAGTCACCAGGTCCAGGTGAGGCCCCGGTATATAAGAGAGTATACATGTCCCAATGATGCCCAGGTAAGGACCAGAGTCAACAGGTCCAGGAGAGGCCGAAATATGGATCAGATTCATTGTGTTCCAGGTGAGGCCAGATGGACACCACAGAAAACAGGTACAGGAGAGCCCCATATGGGAACCAGAGCCACCAGATCCAAGTGAGAACCAGGTGGGAACACAGTCAAAAGGTCCAGGTGAGGCGCAGGTGGAAACAGGATTCACCGAGTCCAGGTGAGGCCCAGGTGGCGACCAGTCATCAGATCCAAGTGAGGACAAGCTAAGGACCAGGTTCACCAAGCCCAATGAAGCCAAAGGGGTGACCAGAGTCACCAGGTATGGGTGAGGCCCAGAGGGGGAACCTGAGTAACCAGTTTAGTTTGAGGCCAAGAGTGGGACCAGAGGTCCCTGGTCAGAGTGAGTCCCAGATGTGGAATAGAGTATCCAGGTCCCATTGATGCCTGGGTGAGGACCACAGTCACTAGTACCATGCAGGCCCAGATGGGGAACAGAATCACTAGGTCCTGGTGAGGCATAGAATAAGAGCACAGTCAGCAGTATCAGGTGAGCCCCATGTGGGAACCAGAGCCACTCTATCCAGCTGAGTAGCAGGTCCATGTGAAGCCCACGTGAGGACCAGATTCATCAGGTCGAATTGAGGCATAGCTGGGGACAAGAGTCACCAGGTATGGGTGCGGCCTAATTGGGGCAAGATTCAGCAGTTCTGAGTTAGGTCAAAATGGGGACGAGAGACGCCAGGTCCAGGTGAGGTCAAACTGAGGACCAGAGTCACCAGATTCAGGTGAGGTCCATGTTGGAAAGAGAGTCACCAGGTCCAGCAGAGGTGCAGTAGGGGACCAGAGTCACCAGATCCAGGTGAAGCCCAGGTGGGGACCAGAGTCACTAGGTCCAGATGAGGCCCAGGTGAGGACCAGAGTTACAAGGTACACGTGAGGCCCCGGTGGGGGTCAGAGGCAACAGGTCCATGTGAGGCCGGCTTGGGGACCATGGTCAACAGGTCTACTGGAGGCCCAGGTGTGGAACACAGTAAGCAGGTCCAGGTGAGTCCCTGGTTGGGACAAGTGTCACCACGTCCAGTTGAGGAGCAGGTGGGGACAAGGATCACCACGTACAGGGGAGGCCCTTGAAAGAACCAGAGTCAACAGTTCGAGGTCTGGCGTAGGTGGCAACCAGGGTCAGCAGGTCCAAGTCATGCCAAAGTGGGGTTCACAGTCACTAGGGCACGGTGACACCTAGAGGGAGACCAGAGTGACCTGGTCCAGGTGAGGTCCAGTTGTGGATCACAGTCACCGGGTCCCAATTTGGCCCAGGTGAGGACCATGATCAAAAGGGCCAGGTGAGGACCAGATGGGGACCGGAGTCCCCAAATCCAGGTGAAGCCCAGGTGGGGACCAGAGTCACCAGATCTAGGGTAGTCTCAGGTGCAGACCAGAATCACCAGGTCCAGGTGTGGTGCACGTGTCAACCACACTCACCAAGTCACGGTGAGGCCCTGGTGGGGACCAGAGTCACGAGGTACATGAGAAGCTAGAAACACTGCAGCCACCAGGTCCACATTATGTCCACGTGGGAACGAGAATCATCAGTTACAGGTGAGGACCAGGTGGGGATCCGACTCACCATGTCCAGGTGAGACCCTGGTGGGAACCAGTGACACCATGTCCAGGTGTGGCCCAGTTGAAGACCAGACTTAATAGGTCCGGCTGGGTCACTGTTAGTGAACAGTGTAACCATATCCTGATGCTACCCTGGTGGGTACCAGAGACACCAGGTCCTGGTGAGGGTCAGGAGGGACCAGAGACATGAGGTCCAGGTGAGGTTCCATTGGGAACCACAGTCACCAGGTCTGGTGAGGCCATGCTTAGGATCAGAGTCACCAGTTAGAGGTGAGTCCCTGGTGGAGCCAGAGTCACCTGGGACAGAAGAGGCCAAAGTCAGGACTAGAGTTACAAGGATTAGGTCAGTCCCAGTAGGGAATAGAGTAACCATGTCCCGATGATGCCCAGGTAGAACCCGAGTCACCACGTCCAGATGAGGCACAGGTGGGGAGCATATTCACTAGGTCCCGGTGAGGCCCAGTTAAGGACCAGAATGCCCAGGTGTAGTTGAGGCCTAGAGGGGAACCAGATTCACCTGGCCTTCGTGACATCCAGATGGGGACGAGAGTCACCATGTCAGGGTGAGGCCCAGAGTTGATCCAGAGTCATCATGTCCAGGTGAGGGTCAGGTGTGGAACAGAGTATCCAGGTCATAATGGTCCACAGGTGAAGACCAGAGTCACCAGATCTGGGTGAGGCACACATAGCATCAGACGCACCAGTACCAGGTGAGGCCAAGAAGGAGTCCACAGCAATCAGGTCCCGGTAGGGAACAAAGTCACCAGGACTGGGTGAGGCCCAGATGGGGACCTGATTCACCAGGTCCAGGTGATTCCCACGTGGTGACCAGAGTTACCAGTTCCGGGTGAGGACCAGGTAAGGACCATATTCACCAGGTCCAAGTGAGGCCCACGTGGGTACCTGTGTCACCGGTATGGGTGAGGCCCAGATGGCAACCCCACTCACCAGGTCCAGGGGAGGCCAAACTTCGGGCCATGCAGAGGAACCGTGTCCCGATAATGCCCAGGTAGGGACCAGAGTTACGAATTGCAGGTGAGGCACTAATGGGGACCGGAGTCACCAGGTAAATGTGTCTACAAGAACAGCACAGTCACGAGGTCCACATGTGGTTCATGTGGGAACAAGAGTCACCAGGTCCAGGTGAGACCCAGGTGGGGACCACAGTCAACAGGTCCAGATTGAGGACTAGGTGGGGGACCAGAGTCATCAGGACAAGTTGATGCCAAAGTGTGGAGCAAAGTTATCATGTCCAGGTGAGGCCCAGGTGGGGAACAGAGTAACCATATCCCATTGATGCCAGGTGGGAAAAGAGTCACAAGGTCCAGACGAGGCCTAAGTGAGGAGTAGATTCACCAGGTCCTGTTGAGGCCCAGATGAGGACCAGTGTCCCCAGCTCCCGGTGAGTCCCAGAGGTGGACCAGAGTCACCTGGTTCTGGTGATATCCAGGTGGGGACCAGAGTCACCACGTCAGGGTGAGGCCCAGAGGGGGACGAGAATCACTAGGTCCAGGTGAGGCCCCGATGTGGAACTGAGAAACCAGGTCCCATGATGCCCATATGAGGACCTGAGTCACCAGGTCCAGGTGAGGTCCCTGTGGAAACTAGGCACCTCGTGCAAGTGAGGCCCAGGTGGGACCACAGTCACCAGGTTCAGGTGAGGCCCAGGTATATAAGAGAGTATCCAGGTCCCAATGATGCCCAGGTAAGGACCAGAGTCAACAGGTCCAGGATAGGCCCAAATATGGATCAGAGTCATTGTTTTCCAGGTGAGTCCAGATGGAGACCACAGGAACCAGGTCCAGGAGAGCCCAATATGGGAACCAGAGCCACCAGATCCATGTGAGGTCCAGGTGGGAACACAGTCACAAGGTCCAGGTGAGGCGCAATTAGCAACAGGATTCGCCAAGTCCAGGGGAGGCCCAGGTGGCGACCAGTCACCACATCCATGTGCGGACCAGCTAATGTCCAGATTCACCAGGCCCAAGAGAAGTCAAAGGGGTGACCAGAGTCACCAGATCCAGGTGAAGCCCAGGTGGGGACCAGAGTCACTAGGTCCAGATGAGGTCAAGGTGGGGACCAGAGATATCAGGTACAAGTGAGGCCCCGGTGGGGATCAGAGGCAACAGGTCCATGTGAGGCCGGCTTAGGGACCATGGTCAACAGGTCTACTTGAGGCCCAGGTGTGGAACACAGTAAGCAGGTCCAGGTGATTCCCTGGTGGTGACAAGTGTCACCACGTCCTGGTTTGGCCCAGGTGGGGACCAGAATCACCAGGTACAGTGGAGGCCCTTGAAAGAACCAGAGTCAACAGTTCGAGGTCAGGCTCAGGTGGCAACCAGGGTCAGCAGGTCCAAGTCAGGCCAAAGTGGGGTTCACAGTCACTAGGACACGTGAGACCCAGAGGGGGACCAGAGTGACCTGGTCCAGGTGAGGTCCAGTTGTGGAACACAGTCACCGGGTCCCAATTTTGCCCAGTTGAGGACCATGGTCAACAGGGCCAGGTGAGGCCCAGATGGGGACCGGAGTCCCCAAATCCAGTTGAATCCCAGGTGGGTACCACAGTCACCAGATCCAGGGTAGTCTTAGGTGCAGACCAGAATCACCAGGTCCAGGTGAGGTTCAGGTGAAACCAAAGTCACCAGGACCCGGTGAGGCCCTGGTGGGGATCAGAGTCACTAGGTACATGAGAAGCTAGAAACACTGCAGCCACCAGGTCCACATGATGTCCATGTGGGAACGACAATCACCAGTTACAGGTGAGGACCAGGTGGGGATCCGACTCAACATGTCCAGGTGAGTCCCAGGTGGGAACCAGTGTCACCATGTCGATGTGTGGCCCATGTGAAGACCAGAGTTAATAGGTCGGGCTGGGTCAATGTTAGTGAACAGTGTAACCGGATCCTGATGCTACCCAGGTGGGAACCAGAGACACCAGGTCCTGGTGAGGCCCAGGTTGGACCAGAGTCATGAGGTCCAGGTGAGGTCCCGATGGGAACCACAGTCACCAGGTCAGTTGAGGCCATGCTTAGGATTAGAGTCACCAGTAACCGGTGAACCGAAGGTGGACCCAGAGTCACCTGGTACAGAAGAGGCCAAATCAGGACCAGAGTTACAAGGATCAGGTCAGTCCCAGTGCGGAATGCAGTAACCGTGTCCCGATGATGCCCAGGTAGAACCAGAGTCACCAGGTCCAGATGAGGCACAGTTGGGGAGCATATTCACTAGGTCCCAGTGAGGCCCAGTTGAGGACCAGAGTCACCAGATCTGGTTGAGTCCTAGAGGGGTACCCGAATCACCTGGTCCAGGTGACATCCAGATGGAGACCAGAGTCACCAGGTCAGGGTGAGACACAGAGCGTTTCCAGAGTCATCATGTCCAGGTGAGGCTCAGGTGTGGAACAGAGTCAACAGGTTCCAATGATGCCCAGGGTAGGACCAGAGTCACCAGATCTCGGTCACGCGCAGATAGTATCGTAGTCACCAGTTCCAGGTGAGGCCAAGAATGAGTCCACAGCAATCAGGCCCAGGTGGGGAACAAAGTCACCAGGACTGCGTGAGGCCCAGATGGGGACCAGATTCACCAGGTCAACGTGAGCCCCAGGTGGTTCCCAGAGTCCCCGGGACTGGGAGAGGACCAGTTAAGGACCAGATTCACCAGGGCCAAGAGGCCCACGTGGGGACCTGAGTCACCAGGTATGGGTGAGGCCCAGGTGGCATCCCCACTCACCAGTCCAGGTGAGGCCAAACTGCAGGCCAGAGTCACCAGATCCAGGTGAGGCCCTAGTGGGGACCTGTTTCACTAGGTAAATGTGAGTCTACAAGAACACCACAGTCACCAGGTCCAAGTGTTGTTCATGTGGGAACGAGAGTCACCAGGTCCAGGTGAGACCCTGGTGGGGACCACAGTCATCAGTTCCAGATTGAGGCCTAGTTGGGGGTCCAGAGTCATCAGGACCAGTTGAGCCCAAAGTGTGGAGTAAACTTATCATATCCAGGTGACGCCCAGGTGGGGAACAGATTAACCATGTCCCATTGATGCCAGGTGGGAAAAGAGTCACAAGGTCCAGACGAGGCCTAAGTGAGGAGTAGATTCACCAAGTCCTGTGAGGCCCAGTTGAGGACCACTTTCCCCAGGTCCAGTTGAGTCCCAGAGGGGGCCCAGAGTCACCACGTTCTGGTGATATCCAGGTGGGGACCAGAGTCACCACTTCAGGGTGAGGCCCACAGGGGGACGAGAATCACTAGGTCCAGGTGAGGCCCCGATGTGGAACTGAGAACCAGGTCCCATGAAGCCCATATGAGGGGCTGAGTCACCAGGTCCAGGTGAGGTCCCTGTGGGAACCAGTCACCTCGTCCAGGTGAGGCCCAGGTGGGTCCACACTCACCAGGTCCAGGTGAGGCCCAGGTGGCGACGACAGTCACCAGGTCCAGATTGACGCCTAGGAGGGGGACCAGAGTCATCAGGACCATTTGAGACCCAAGTGTGGAGCAAAGTTATCATGTCCAGGTGAGGCTCAGGTGTGGAACAGAATATCCAGGTCATAATGGTCCCCAGGTGAGGACCAGAGTCACCAGATTGGTTGAGGTCCAGTTAGGATCAGAGTCACCAGTTCCAGGTGAGGCCAAGAAGGAGTCCACAGCAATCAAATCAGGCAACCACACTCACCAAGTCCAGGAGAGGCCATCCTTCGGGCCATGCATAGGAACCGTGTCCCGATGATTCCCATGTAGCAACCAGATTTACCAGGTCCAGGTGAGGCCAACCTGCAGGCCATGAAGTGGAACCATGTCCCGATGATGCCCAGGTAGGGACCAGAGTCACCAGGTCCAAATGAGGCCCAGATCGAGCAAATTCACTAGGTCCAGGTGAGGCCCAGTTGAGGACCAGGGTCACCAGATCTAGTTGAGGCCCAGAGGGGTACCAGAATCACCTGGTCAAGGTGATATCCAGATGGGAATCAGAGTCACCAGGTCAGGGTGAGGCCCAGAGAGGTTCCAGAGTCATCATGTCCAGGTGAGGCTCAGGTGTGGAACAGACTCACCAGGTACCAATGATGCCCAGATGCGGACCAGAGTCACCAGATCTGGGTGACGCGCAGATAGGATCAGAGTCACCAGTTCCAGGTGAGGCAAAGAAAGAGTCCACAGCAATCAGCTCCAGGTGCGGAACAAAGTAAACAGGACTGGGTGAGGCCCAGATGGGGACAAGATTCACCTTGTCCAGGTGAGGCCCAGGTGATGACCAGAGACCCCAGGTTGGGAGAGGACCAGGTAAGGACCAGAATCACCAGGTCCAAGAGGCCGACATGGGGACCTGAGTCACCAGGTATGGGTGAGCCCCAGGTGGCAATCCCACTCACCAGTTCCAGGTGAGGCCAACCTGCAGGCCATGTAGTAGAACCATGTCCGATGATGCCCAGGTAGGGACCAGAGTCACCAGGTCCAAATGAGGCCAAGATGGAGCATATTCTCTAAGTCCAGGTGAGTCCCAGTTGAGGACCAGAGTCACCAGATCTGGTTGAGGCCTAGAGGGGTACCAGAATCCCCTGGTCCAGGTTACATCCTAATGGGGACCAGAGTCACAAGGTCAGGGTGAGGCCCAGAGTGGTTCCAGAGTCATCATGTCCAGGTGAGGCTCAGATGTGGAACAGAGTATCCAGGTCATAATGGTCCACAGGTTAAGACCAGATTCAGCAGATTTATGTGAGGCCCACTTAGGATCAGAGTAACTAGTTCCAGGTGAGGCCAAGAAGGAGTCCACAGCAATCAGGTCCAGGTGGGGAACAATGTCGCCAGGACTGGGGAGGCCCATATGGGGACCAGATTCACAAGGTCCAGGTGATTCCCAGATGATGACCGGAGTTACCAGTTCCGGGTGAGGACCAGGTAAGGACCAGATTCACCAGGTCGAAGTGTGGCCCACGTGGGGAACCCGTGTCACCAGGTATGGGTGAGACCCAGGTGGCAACCACACTCACCAGGTCCAGGTGAGGCCAAACTGCAGGCAATGCAGAGTAACCATGTTCCGATGATGCCCAGGTAGGGACCAGAGTTCCAGGTCCAAAGAGGCCCAGATGGATTATATTCACTAGGTCCAGGTGAGGCCCAGGTGAGGACCAGAGTCACCAGATCTGGTTGACCCTAGAGGGGTACCAGAATCACCTGGACCAGGTGAAATCCAGATGGGGACCAGAATCACCAGGTCAGGGTGAGGCCTAGAGAGGTTCCAGAGTCATCATGTGCAGGTGTGACTCCGGTGTGGAAGAGAGTATCCTGGTCATAATTTTCCATAGGTGAGGACCAGAGTCACCATATCTGGGTGAGGCCCAGTTAGGATCAGAGTCACCAGTTCCAGGTGAGGTCAAGAAGGAGTCCACAGCAATCAGGTCCAGGTGCGGAACAAAGTCATCAGGACTGGGTGAAGCCCAGATGGGAACCAGATTCACCAGGTCCACGTGATTCCCAGGTGGTGACCAGATTTACCAGATTCACCAAGTCCAGGTGATTCTCAGGTGGTGACCAGAATTACCAGATACACCAGATCCAAGTTAGACCCACGTGGGGACCTGTGTCACCTAGTATGCGTGAGGCCCAAGTGGTAACCCCACTCACCAGGTCCAGGTGAGGCCATCCTGCAGGCCTTGCAGTGGAACCACGTCCCGAAGATGCCCATCTAGGGACTAGAGTTACCAGGTCCAGGTGAGGACAACCTGCAGGCAAGAGTCACCAGATCCAGGTGGGGACCAGAGTCTCCAGGTAAATGTGAGTCTACAAGAACACCACAGTCACCAGGTCCAGGTGTGGTTCATGTGGGAACGAGAGTCACCATGTCCAGGTGAGAGCCTGGTGGGGACTACAGTCACCAGGTCCAGATTGTGGCCTAGGTGGGGGGACGAGAGTCATCAGGACCATTTGAGGCCAAAGTGTGGAGCAAACTTATCGTGTGCAGGTTAGGCCCAGGTGGGGAACAGAGTAACCGTGTCCTATTGATGCTAGGTGGGAAAAGAGTCACAAGGTCCAGATGAGGCCTAAGTGAGGAGTAGATTTACCAGGTCCTGTTGAGGCTCAGTTGAGGACCAGTGTCCCCAGCTCCGGGTGAGTCCCAGAAGGGGACCAGAGTCACCCGGTTCTGGTGATATCCAGGTGGGGACAAGAGTCACCACGTCATGGTGAGGCCCAGAGGGGGACGAGAGTCACTAGGTCCAGATGAGGTCCCTATGTGGAAATGTGAAACCAGGTCCCATGATGCCCATATGAGGACCTGAGTCACCAGGTCCAGGTGAGGTCCCTGCAGGAACCAGTCACCCCGTCCAGGTGAGGCCCAGGTGGGACCACAGTCACCAGGTCCAAGTGAGGCCAAGGTATATAAGAGAGTATCCAGGTCCCAATGGTGCCCAGGTAAGGACCAGAGTCATCAGGTTCAGGAGAGGCCCAAATATGGATCAGAGTCATTGTGTTCCAGGTGAGGCCAGATGGAGACCACAGGAACCAGGTCCAGGAGAGCCCCATATGGGAACCAGAGCCACCAGATCCAGGTGAGGTTCAGGTGGGACCACAGTCACAAGGTCAAGGTAAGGTGCAGGTGGCAACAGGATTTACCAAGTCCAGGTGAGGCCCAGGTGGCGACCAGTCACCACATCCAGGTGAAAACCAGCTAAGGTCCAGATTCACCAGCCCCAAGTGAAGCCCACGGGGTGACTAGAGTCACCAGGTAAGGGTGAGGCCCAGAGGGGGAACCAGAGTAACCAGTTTAGTTAGAGGCCCATAATGGGACCAGAGATCCCGGGTCAAAGTGAGGCCCAGGTGTGGAATAGAGTATCCAGGTCCGAATGATGCCTGGGTGAGGACCAGAGTCACTAAGGCCATGCAGGCCCAGATGGGGAACAAAATCACTAGTTCCTGTTGAGGCATAGAATAAGACCACAGTCACCAGTATCAGGGGAGGCCCTTGTGGGAACCAGCGCCACTCTATGCAGCTGAGTCCCAGGTCCATGTGAGGCCCACGTTAGGACCAGATTCATCAGGTCGAATTGAGGCATAGCTGGGGACAAGAGTCATCAGGTCTGGGTGCGGCCTAGATGGGGCAAGATTCAGCAGTTCTGAGTTAGGTCAAAGTGGGGATGAGAGACACTAGGTCCAGGTGAGGCCATACTGAGGACCAGAGTCACCAGATCCAGGTGAGGTCCAGGTGGGGACCAGAGTCACCAGATCCAGGTGAATTCCAGGTGGGGACCAGAGTGACCAGATCCAGGTGAAGCCCAGGTGGGGACGAGAGTCACTAGGTCCAGATGAGACCCAGGTGAGGACCAGAGTTACCAGGTACACGTGAGGCCCCGGTGGGGATCAGAGGCAACAGGTCCATGTGATTCTGTCTTGGGGACCATGGTGATCAGGTATACTTGTGGCCCAGGTGTGGAACACAGTAAGCAGGTCCAGGTGAGTCCCCGGTGGTGACAAGGGTCACCACGTCCAGGTAAGTCCCAGGTGGGGACCAGGATCACCAGGTCCAGGGGAGGCCCTTGAAAGAACCAGAGTCAACAGTTCGAGGTCAGGCGCAGGTGGCAACCAGGGTCAGCAGGTCCAAGTCAGGCCAAAGTGTTGTTCACAGTCACTAGGGTACGGTGAGGCCCAGAGGGGAACCAGTGTCACATGTTCCAGGTGAGGTCCAGTTGTGGAACACAGTCACCGGGTCCCAATTTTGCCCAGATGAGACCTTGATCAACAGGGCCAGGTGAGGCCCAGATGGGGACCGGAGTCCCTAAATCCAGGTGATGTCCAGGTGGGGACCACAGTCACCAGATCCAGGGTAGTCTCAGGTGCAGACCAGAATCACCAGGTCCAGGTGAGGTGCAGGTGGCAACCACACTCACCAGGTCCCGGTGAGGCCCTGGTGGGGACCAGAGTCACGAGGTACATGAGAAGCTAGAAACACTGCAGCCACCATGTCCAGATGATGTCCATGTGGGAACGAGAATCACAAATTACAGGTGAGGACCAGGTGGGGATACGACTCATCATGTCCAGGTGAGACCCAGGTGGGAACGTGTGTCACCATGTCCAGGTGTGGCCCAGGTGAAGACCAGAGTTAATAGGTCCGGCTGGGTCACTGTTAGTGAACAGTGTAACCATATCCTGATGCTACCAAGGATGGTACCTGAGACACCAGGACCTGGTGAGGCCCAGGTTGGACCAGAGACATGAGGTCCAGGTGAGGTCCCGATGGGAACCACAGTCACCAGGTCAGGTGAGGCCATGCTTAGGATCAGAGTCACCAGGTACAGCTGAGGCCCAGGTGGAGCCAGAGTCACTAAGTACAGAAGAGGCCAAAGTCAGGACCAATGTTACCAGGATCAGGTCAGTCCCAGTGGGGAATAGAGTAACCAGGTCCCGATGATGCCCAGGTAGAACCAGAGTCACCAGGTCCAGATGAGGCGCAGGTGGGGAGCATGTTCACTAGGTCCCAGTGAGGCCCAGTTGAGGACCAGAGTCACCAGTTCTGGTTGAGGGCTAGAGGGGTACCAGAAACACCTGGTCCAGGTGACATCCAGATGGGGACCAGAGTCACCAGGTCCAGGTTATTCCCAGGTGGTGAACAGAGTTACGAGTTCCGGGTGAGGACCAGGTAAGGACCAGAGTCACCAGGTCCAAGTGAGGCCCAAGTGGGGACCTGTGTCACCAGGCATGTGTGAGGCCCATGTGACAACCCCCCTCACCAGAAACAAGTGAGGCCAACCTGCAAGCCATGCAGAGGAACCATGTCCAGATGATGCCGAGGTAGGGACTAGAGTTCTCAGGTCCAGGTGAGGCCTACCTGCAGGCCATGCAGTGGAACATGTCCCGATGATTCCCAGGTAGGTATCAGAGTCACCAGGTCCAAATGAGGCCCAGATGGAGCATATTCACTAGGTCCAGGTGAGGCCCAGTTGAGGACCAGAGTCACCAGATCTGGTTGAGGCCTAGAGGGGTACCAGATTCCCCTGGTCTAGGTGAAATCCAGATGGGGACCAGAGTCACCATGTCAGGCTGAGGCCCAGAAGGGATCCAAGTTATCATGTCCACGTAAGGCACACATATGGAACAGAGAATCCAGGTCATAATTGTCCACAGGTGAGGACCAGAGTCACCAGGTCTGGGTGACGCGCAGACAGGATCAGAGTCACCAGTTCCAGGTGAGGCCAAGAAGGAGTCCACAGTAATCAGGTCCAGGTGGGGAACAAAGTCACCAGGACTGGGTTAGGCCCAGATGGGGACCAGATTCACCAGGTCCAGGAGAGGCGAGGTGGTGACCAGAGACCCCGGGTCTGGGAGAGTACCAGGTAAGGACCAGATTCACCAGGTCCACGAGGCCCACGTGTGGAACTGAGTCACCAGGTATGGGTGAGGCCCAGGTGGCAACCCCCCTCTCCAGTCCAGGTGAGGCCAACCTGCAGGCCAGAGTCACCAGATCCAGGTGAGTCCCTAGTGGAGACTGGAGTCACCAGGTAAATGTGAGTGTACAAGAAAACCACAGTCACCAGGTCCAGGTGTGGTTCATGTGGGAACGAGAGTCACCAGGTCCAGGTGAGACCCAGGTGGGGACCATAGTCACCAGGTCCAGATTGAGGCATAGGTGGGGGGACCAGAGTCATCAGGATCATTTGAGGCCAAAGTGTGGAGCAAAGTTATCATGTCCAGGTGATGTCCATGTGGGGAACAGAGTAACCATGTCCCATTGATGCCAAGTGAGAAAAGAGTCAGAAGGTACAGAAGAGGCCTAAATGAGGACTAGATTCACCATGTCGTGTTGACGTCCAGTTGAGCACCAGTGTCCCCAGCTCTGAGTGAGTCCCAGAGGGGGACCAGAGTCACCCGGTTCTGGTGATATCCAGGTGGGGACAAGACTCACCACGTCAGGGTGAGGCCCAGAGGGGGACGAGAATCACTAGTTTCAGATGAGGCCCCGTTGTGCAACTGAGAAAAAAGGTCCCATAATGCCCAAATGAGGACCTAAGTCACCAGGTCCAGGTGATGTCCCTGTGGGAACCAGTCACCTCGTCAAGGTGAGGCCCAGGTGGGACCATAGTCACCAGGGCCAGGTGAGTCCCAAGTATATAAGAGAGTATCCAGGTCCCAATGATGCCCAGGTAAGGACCAGAGTCAACAGTTCCAGGAGAGGCCCAAATATGGATCAGAGTCATTGTGTTCCAGGTGAGGCCAGATGGAGACCACAGGAACCAGGTCCAGGAGAGCCCCATATAAGAACCAGAGCCACCAGATCCAGGTGAGGTCCAGGTTGGACCACAGTCACAAGGTCCAGGTGAGGCACAGGTGGCAACAGGATTCACCAAGTCCAGGTGAGACCCATGTGGCGACCAGTCACCACATCCAGGTGCGGACCAGCGAAGGACCAGATTCACCAGGTCCATGTGAAGACCAATGGGTGACCAGAGTCACCACGTAAGGGTGAGGTCCAGAGGGGGAACCAGAGTAACCAGTTTAGTTTGAGGCCCAGAATGGGACCAGAGGTCCCGCGTCAAAATGAGGCCGAGGTGTGGAATAGAGTATCCAGGTCCCAATGATGCCTGGGTGAGGACCAGAGTCACTAGGGCCATGCAGGCCCAGATGGCGAACAAAATCACTAGGTCCTGGTGAGGCATAGGATAAGACCACAGTCACCAGTATCAGGTGAACCCCTTGTGGCAACCAGAGCCACTCTATCCAGCTGAGTCCCAGGTCCATGTGAGGCCCACGTGAGGGCCAGATTCAGCAGGTCGAATTGAGGCATAGCTGGGGACAAGAGTCACCAGGTCTTTGTGCGGCCTAGGTGGGGCAAGATTCAGCAGTTCTGAGTTAGGTCAAAGTGGGGACGAGAGACACCAGGTCCAGGTGAGGCCAAACTGAGGACCAGAGTCACCAGATCCAGGTGAGGACCATGTTGGAAACAGAGTCACCAGGTCCAGGAGAGGTCCAGGTGGGGACCAGACTCACCAGATCCAGGTGAAGTCCCGGTGGGGACCAGAGTCACCATATCCAGGTGAAGCAGAGGTGGGGACCAGAGTCACTAGGTCAAGATGAGGCCCAGGTGAGGACCAGAGTTACCAGGTACACGTGAGGTCCAGGTGGGGATCAGAGACAACAGGTCCATGTGAGGCCAGCTTGGGGACCATGGTCAACAGGTCTACTTGAGGCCCAGGTGTGGAACACAGTAAGCAGGTCCAGGTGAGTCCCCATGACCAGAGTTACGAGTTCCGGGTGAGGACCAGGTAAGGACCAGATTCACCAGGTCCAAGTGAGGCCCACGTGGGGACCTGTGTCACCAGGCATGAGTGAGGCCCAGGTGACAACCTCACTCACCAGGTCCACGTGAGGCCAATCTGCAGGCCATGCAGTGGAACCATGCCTTGATGATGTCCAGGTAGGGACCAGGGTTACCAGGTCCAGGTGAGGCCAACCTGCAGGCGATGCAGTGGAACCATGTCCCGATGATGCCCAGGTAGGGACCAGATTCACCAGGTCCAATGAGGCCCAGATGGAGCATATTCACTAGGTCCAGGTGTGGTCCAGTGGAGGACCAGTCACCAGACCTGGTTGAGGCCTAGAGGGGTACCAGAATCACCTGGTCCAGGTGACATCCAGATGGGGACCAGAGTAACCAGGTCAGGATGAGGCCCAGAGAGGTTCCAGAGTCATCATGTCCAGGTGAGGCTCAGGTGTGGAACAGAGTCACCAGGTACCAAAGATGCCCAGGTGAGGACCAGAGTCACCAGGTCTGGGTGACGGGCAGATAGGATCAGAGTCACCTGTTCCAGGTGAGGCCAAGAAAGAGTCCACAGCAATCAGATACAGGAGTGGAACAAAGTCAACAGGCGGGTGAGTCCCAGATGGGGATCAGATTCACCAGGTCCAGGTAGGCCCAGGTGGTGACCAGAGACCCCGTGGCTGGGAGACGACCAGGTAAGGACCAGATTTACCAGGTCCAAGAGGCCCACGCGGGGACCTTACTCACCAGGTATGGGTGAGGCCCAGGGGCAACCCCACTCACAATGTCCAGGTGAGGCCAACCTGCATGCCAAAGTCACCAGATCCACGTGAGGCCCTAGTCGGCACCGGAGACAGCAGGTAAAAGTGAGTCTACAAGAACACTACAGTCACCAGCTCCATGTGTGGTTCATGTGGGAACGAGAGTCACCAGTTCCAGGTGAGACCCAGGCTGGGACGACAGTCACCAGGTCTGGATTGAGGCCTAAGAGGGTAACAGTGTCATCAGGACCAGTTGAGGCCCAACTGTGGAACAAAGTTATCATGTCCAGTTGAGGCTCAGGTGTGGAACAGAGTATCCAGGTCATAATGGTCCACAGGTGAGGACCAGAGTCACCAGATCCAGGTGAAGCCCAGGTGGGGACCAGAGTCACTAGGTCCAGATGAGGCCCAGGTGAGGACCAGAGTTACCAGGTACACGTGAGGCACCGGTGATGATCAGAGGCAACAGGTCCATGTGGCCGGCTTGGGGAACATGGTCAACACATCTACTTGAGGCCCAGGTGTGGAACACTGTAAGCAGGTCCAGGTGAGTCCCTGGTGGTGACAAGAGTCACCACGTCCAGGTGAGGCCCAGGTGGGGACCAGGATCACCAGGTCCAGGGGAGGACCTTGCAAGAACCAGAGTCAACAGTTCGAGGCCCGACGCAGGTGGCAACCAGGGTCAGCAGGTCCAAGTCAGGCCAAAGTGGGGTTCACAGTCACTAGGGCACGGTGACACCCAGAGGGGGACCAGAGTCACCTGGTCCAGGTGAGGTCCAGTTGTGGAGCACAGTCACCGGGTACCAATTTTGCCCAGTTGAGGACCATGGTCAACAGGGCCATGTGAGGCTCAGATGGGGACCGGAGTCCCCAAGTCAAGGTGAAGCCCAGGTGGGGACCACAGTCACCAAATCCAGGAAAGTCTCAGGTACAGACCAGAATCACCTGTCCAGGTGTGGCCCAGGTGAAGAGCAGAGTTAATAGTTCCGGCTGGGTCACTGTTAGTGAAGAGTGTAACCATATCCTGATGCTACCAGGTTGGTACCACAGAAACCAGGTCCTGGTGAGGCCCAAGTTGGACCAGAGACATGAGGTCCAGGTGATATCATAATGGGAACCACAGTCACCAGGTCAGGTGAGGCCATGCTTAGGATCAGAGTCACCAGTTACAGGTGAGACCCAGGTCGAGCCAGAGTGACCTGGTACAAAATAGGCCAAAGTCAGGACCAGAGTTACCAGGATCAGGTCAGTCCCAGTGGGGAATAGAGTAACCATGTCCCGATGATGCCCAGGTAGAACCAGAGTCACCAGCTCCAGATGAGGCACAGGTGGGGAGCATGATTACTAGGTCCCGCTGAGGCCCAGTTGAGGACCAGTGTCGCCAGGTCTAGTTGAGGCCTAGAGGGGTACCAGATTCACCTGGTCTAGGTGACATCCAGATGCGGACAAGATTCACCATGTCAGGGTGAGGCCCAGAGGGGATTAAGAGTCATCATGTCCAGGTGAGGCTCAGGTGTGGAACCGAGTATCCAGATCATAATGGTCCTCAGGTGAGGACCAGAGTCACCAGATCTGGGTGAGGCCCAGTTAGGATCAGAGTCACAAGTTCCAGGTGAGGCCAAGAAGGAGTCCACAGCAATCAGGTCCAGGTGGGCAACAAATTCACCAGGAATGGGTGAGGCCCAGATGGGGACCAGATTCACCAGGTCCAGGTGACTTCCAGGTGGTGACCAGACTTACCAGTTCCGGGTGAGGACCAGGTAAGGACAAGATTCAACAGGTCCACGTGAGGCCCACATGGGGACCTGTGTCACCAGGTATGGGTGAGGCCCAGGTGGCAACCCCACTCCCCAGGTCCAGGTGAGGCCAACCTGCAGGCCATGCAGAGGAACCATGTCACAATGATGCCCTGGTTGGGACCAGAGTTATCAGATCCAGGTGAGGCCAACCTTCAGGCCATGCAGTGGAAACATGTCCCGATGATGCCCAAGTAGTGACCAGAGTCACCAGGTCCAAATGAGGCCCAGATGGAGCATATTCACTAGGTCCAGGTGAGGCCCAGTTGAGGACCAGAGTCCCCAGATCTGGTTGAGGCCTAGAGGGGTACCAGAATTACCTGGTCCAGGTGACATCCAGATGGGGATCAGAGTCACCAGGTCAGAGTGAGGCCCAGAGATTTTCCAGAGTCATCATGTCCAGGTGAGGCTCAGGTGTGGAACAGAGTCACCAGGTACCAACGATGCCCAGGTGAGGACCAGAGTCACCAGGTCTGGGTGATGCGCAGATAGAATCAGAGTCACCAGTTCCAGGTGAGGCCAAGAAAGAGTCCACAGCAATCAGACCAGGTGGGGAATAAATGACCAGGACTGCGTGAGACCCAGATGGGGACCAGATTCCCCAGGTCCAGGTGAGTCCCAGGTGGTGACCAGAGTCCGCATCTCCGGGACAGGACCAGGTACGGACCAGACTCACCAGGTCCAAGAGGCCCACGTGGGGACCTGAGTCACCATGTATGGGTGAGGCCCAGGTGGACACCCCACTCAACAGTTCCAGGTGAGGTCAACCTGCATGCCAGAGTCTCCAGATCCAGGTGAGGCCCTAGTGGGGACCAGAGTCACCAGGTAAATGTGAGTCTACAAGAACACCACAGTCACCAGGTCCTGGTGTGGTTCATGTGGGAACGAGAGTCACCAGGTCCAGGGGAGACCCAGGTGGGGACCACAGTCACCAGGTCCAGATTGAGACCTAGGTGGGGGCACCAGAGTCATCAGGACAAGTTGATGCCAAAGTGTGGAGCAAAGTTATCATGACCAGGTGAGGCCCAGGTGGGGAAAAGAGTAACCATGTCCCATTGATGCCAGGTGGGAAAAGAGTCACAGGTCCAGACGAGGCCTAAGTGAGGAGTAGATTCACCAGGTCCTGTTGAGGCCCAGTTGAGGAGCAGTGTCCCCAGCTACGGGTGAGTCCCAGAGGGGGACCAGAGTCACCCAGTTCTGGTGAGGCCCAGAGGGGGACGAGAATCACTAGGTCCAGGTGAGGCCCCGATGTGAACTGAGAAACCAGTTACCATGATGCCCATATGAGGACCTGAGTCACCAGGTCCAGGTGAGGTCCCTGTGGGAACCAGGCACCTCGTCCAGGTGAGGCCCAGGTGGGACCACAGTCACCAGGTCAAGGTGAGGCCCAGTTATATAAGAGAGTCTCCAGGTTCCAATGATGGCCAGGTAAGGACCAGAGTCAACAGGTCCAGGATAGGCCGAAATATGGATCACAGTCATTTTGTTCCAGGTGATGCCTGATGGAGACCACAGGAACCAGGTCCAGGAGAGCCCCATATGGGAACCAGAGCCACCAATCCAGGTGAGGTCCAGGTAGGACAACAGTCACAAGGTCCTGGTGAGGCGCAGGTGGCAACAGGATTCACCAGGTCCAGGTGAGACCCAGGTGGCGACAAGTCTCCATAGCCAGGTGAGGACCAGCTAAGCACCAGATTGACCAGGCCCAAGTGAAGCCCAAGGGGTGACCAGAGTCACCAGGTAAGGGTGAGGCCCAGAGGGGCAACCAGAGTAACCAGTTTAGTTTGATGCCCAGAATGGGACCAGAGGTCCGTGGTCAGAGTGAGTCCAAGGTGTGGAATAGAGTATCAAGGTCCCAATTATGCCTGGGTGAGGACCAGAGTCACTAGGGCCATGCAGGCCCAGATGGGGAACAGAATCACTAGGTCCTGGTGAGGCATAGAATAAGACCACAGTCAGCAGTATCAGGTGAGCCCCTTGTGGGAACTAGAGCCACTCTATCCAGCTGAGTCCCAGGTCCATGTGAGGCCCACGTGAGGACCATATTCATCAGATCGAATTGAGGCAAGCTGGGGACAAGAGTCACGAGGTCTGCGTGCGGCCTAGGTGGGGCAAGATTCAGCAGTTCTGAGTTAGGTCAAAGTGGGGACGAGAGACACCAGGTCCAGGTGAGGCCCAGGTGAAGACCAGAGTTAATAGGTCCGGGTGGGTCACTGTTAGAGAACAGTGTAACCATATCCTGATGCTACCCAGGTGGGTACCAGAGACACCATGTCCTGGTGAGGCCCAGGTGGGATCAGAGTCATGAGGTCCAGTTGAAGTCTCGATGGGAACCACAGTCACCAGGTCAGGTGAGGCCATGCTTAGGATCACAGTATCAAGTTACAGGTGAGACCCAGGTGGAGCCAGAGTCACCTGGTACAGAAGAGGCCAAAGTCAGGACCAGAGTTTCTAGGATCAGGTCAGTCCCAGTGGGGAATAGAGTAACCATGTCCCGATGATGCCCAAGTAGAACCCGAGTCACCACGTCCAGATGAGGTGCAGGTGGGGAGCATATTCACTAGGTCCCGGTGAGGCCGAGTTGAGGACCAGATTCCCCCGGGCTAGTTTAGGCCTAGAGGGGTACCAGATTCACCTGGTCTAGGTGACATCCAGATGCGGACCAGAGTCACCATGTCAGGCTGTGGCCCAGAGGGGATCCAGAGTCATCATGTCCAGGTGAGGTAAGGTGTGGAACAGAGTATCCAGGTCATAATGGTCCACAGGTGAGGACCAGAGTCACCAGATCTGGGTGAGGCCCAGTTAGGATCAGAGTCACCAGTTCTAGGTGAGGCCAAGAAGGAGTCCACATCAATCAGGTCCAGGTAGGTAACAAAGTCACCAGGACTGGGTGAGGCCCAGATGGGGACCAGATTCACCAGGTCCAGGTGATTCCCAGGTGGTGACCAGAGTTACCAGTTCCGGGTGAGCACCAGGTAAGGAGCAGATTCACAAGGTCCAAGTGAGGCGCACGTGGGACCTGAGTCACCAGGTATGGGTGAGGCCCAGGTGGCAACCCCACTCAACAGGTCCAGGGGAGGCCACCAGCAGGCCATGCAGAGGAACCATGTCCCGATGATGCCCAGGTAGAGACAGGACTTACCATGTCCAGGTGAGTCCAACCTGCAGGCCATGCTGTGGAACCATGTCCCGATGATGCCGAGGTAGGGACCAGAGTCACCAGGTGCAAATGAGGCCCAGATGGAGCATATTCACTAGGTCCAGGTGAGGCCCAGTTGAAGACCAGAGTCACCAGATCTGGTTGAGAACTATCGGGGTACAGAATCTCCTGGTCCAGGTGACATCCAGTTGGGGACCAGCCTCACCAAGTCAGGGTGAGTCCCAGAGAGGTTCCAGAGTCATCATGTCCAGGTGAGGCTCAGGTGTGGAACAGAGTCACCAGGTACCAATGATGCCCAGGTTAGGGTCAGAGTCACCAGGTCTGGGTGACGCGTAGATAGGATCAGAGTCACCTGTTCCAGGTGAGGCCAAGAAAGAGTCCACAGCAATGAGGTCCACGTGTGGAACGAAGTCACCATCACTGGGTGAGGCCCAGATGGGGACCAGATTCACCAGGTGCAGGTGAGGCCCAGGTGGAGACCAGAGTCCCCGGGTCTGGGAGAGGACCAGGTAAGGACCAGATTCTCCAGGTCCAAGATGCCCACGTGGGGACCTGAGTCACCAGGTATGTGTGAGGCCCACGTGGCCACCCCACTCAGCAGGTCCCGGTGAGGCCAACTGGCATGTCAGAGTCACCAGATCCACGTGAGGCCCTAGTGGGACCGGAGTCACCAGGTAAATATGAGTCTACAAGAACACCACAGCCACCAGGTCCAGGTGAGGTTCATGTGGGAACAAGAGTAACCAGGGCCAGGTGAGACCCAGGTGGGGACCACAGTCACCAGGTCCAGATTGAGGCCTAGGTGGGGGGACCAGAGTAATCAGTACCAGTTGAGGCCAAAGTGTGGAGCAAAGTTATCATGTCCAGGTGAGGCCCAGGTGGGGAACAGTAGTAACCTTGTCCCATTGATGCCAGGTGGGAAAAGAGTCACAGGTCCAGACGAGGCCTGAGTGAGGAGTAGATTCACCAGGTCTTGTTGAGGCCCAGTTGAGTACCAGGGTCCCCAGCTCCGGGTGAGTCCCAGACGGGGACCAGAGTCACCTGGTTCTGGTAATATCCAGGTGGGGACCAGACTCACCACGTCAGGGTGAGGCCCAGAGTGGGACGAGAATCACTAGGTCCAGGTGAGGCCCCTATGTGGAACTGAGAAACCAGGTCCCATGATGCCCATATGAGGACCTGAGTCACCAGGACCAGGTGAGGTCCCTGTGGGAACCAGTCACCTCATCCAGGTGAGGCCAAGGTGGGACCTCAGTCACCAGGTCAGGTGAGGCCCAGGGTATATAAGAGTATCCATGTCCCAATGATGTCCAGGTAAGGACCAGAGTCAACAGGTGCAGGAGAGGCACAAATATGTATCAGAGTCATTGAGTTCCAGGTGACGCCAGATGGAGATAACAGGAACCAGGTCCAGGAGAGCCCCATATGGGAACCAGAGCCACCAGATCCAGGTGAGGTCCAGGTGGGACCACAGTCACAAGGTCCAAGTGAGGCCCAGGTGGCAACAGGATTCACCAAGTCAGAAGAGGCCCAGGTGGCGACCAGTCATCAGATCCAGGTGCGGACCACCTAAGGACCAGATTCACCAGGCCCAAATGAAGCCCATGGGGTGACCAGAGTCACCAGGTAAGGGTGAGGCCCAGAGGGGGAACCAGAGTAACCAGTTTAGTTTGAGGCCCAGAATGGGACCAGAGGTCCCTGGTCAAAGTGAGGCCCAAGTGTGGAATAGAGTATCCAGGTCCCAATGATGCCTGGGTGAGGACCAGAGTCACTAGGGCCATGCAGGCCCAGATGGGGAACAGATTCATTAGGTCCTGATGAGGCATAGAATTAGACCACAGTCAGCAGTATCAGTGACCCCTTTTGGGAACCAGAGCCACTCTATCCAGCTGAGTCCCAGGTCCAGCTGAGTGCCAGGTCCATGTGAGGCCCACGTGAGGACCAGATTCATCAGGTCGAATTGAGGCATAGGTGGGGACAAGAGTCACCAGATCTGGATGCGGCCTAGGTTGGGGCAAGATTCAGCAGTTCTGAGTTAGGTTCAAGTGGGGACGAGAGGCACCAGCTCCAGGTGAGGCCAAACTGAGGACCAGAGTCACCAGATCCAGTGAGGACCATGTTGTAAAGAGGTCACCAGGTCCAGGAGAGGTCCAGGTGAGGACCAGAGCCCACGGATCCAGGTAAGTCCAGGTGGGGACCTGAGTCAGCAGATCCAGGTGAAGCCAGGTGGAGACCAGAGTCTCTAGGACCAGATGAGGCCCAGGTGAGGACAGGATGTTAACAGGTACACGTGAGGCCCCGGTGGGGATCAGAGGCAACAGGTCCATGTGAGGCCGGCTTGGGGACCATGGTCAACAGGTCTAATTGAGGCCCAGGTGTGGAACACAGTAAGCAGGTCCAGGTGAGTCCCCGGTGGTGACAAGAGTCACCACGTCCAGTTGAGGCCCAGGTCGGGACCAGGATCACCAGGTACAGGGGAGGACGTTGAAAGGACCAGAGTCAACAGTTGGAGGTTAGACGCCGGTGGCAACCAGGTCAGCAGGTCCAAGTTAGGCCAAAGTGGGGTTCACAGTCACTAGGCACGGTGAGACCCAGAGGGGGACCAGAGTCACCTGGTTCAGGTGACGTCCAGTTTTGGAACACAGACACCGGGTCCCAATTTTGCCCAGTTGAGGACCATGTTCAACAGGACCAGGTGAGGCCCAGATGGGGACCGGAGTCCAAATATCCAGGTGAAGCCCAGGTGGGGACCACAGTCAGTAGATCAGGGGAGTCTCAGGTTGCAGACCATAATCACCAGGTCCAAGTGAGGTGCAGGTGGCAACCACATTCCCCAGGACCCAGTGAGGCCCTGGCGGGGACCAGAGTCACAAGGTACATGAGAAGCTAGAAACACTGCAGCCACCAAGTCCACCTGATGTCCATGTGGGCCGGAGAATCAGCAGTTACACGTGAGGACCAGGTGGGGATCCGACTCACCATGTCAAGTTGAGACCCAGGTGGGATCCAGTGTCACCATGTCCAGGTGTGGCCCAGGTGAAGACCAGAGTTAATAGGTCCGGCTGGGTCACTGTTAGTGAAGAGTGTAACCATATCCTGATGCTACCCAGGTGCGTACCGGAGACACCAGGTCCTGGTGAGGCCCATGTGGGACCAGAGACATGATGTCCAGGTAAGATCCCGATGGGAACCACAGTCACCAGGTCAGGTGAGGCCATGCTTAGGATCAGAGTTACCAGTTTACAGGTGAGGCCCAGGTGGAGCCAGAGTGACCTGGTACAGAAGAGGTCAAAGACAGGACCAGAGTTACTAGGAACAGGTCAGTCCCATTGGGGAATAGAGTAACCATGCCCCGATGATGCCCAGGTAGAACCCGAGTCACCACGTCCAGATGAGGCGCAGGGTGGGGAGCATTTTCACTAGGTCCAGGTGAGGCCGAGTTGAGGGACCAGAGTCACCAGGTCTGGTTGAGGTCGACAGGGGTCCCAGATTCACCTGGTCTAGGTGACATCCAGATGGGGACAAGAGTCACCATGTCAGAGTGAGGCACAGAGAGGATCCAGAGTCATCATGTCCAGGTGAGGCTCAGGTGTGGAACAGTGTATCCAGGTCATAGTGGTCCACAGGTGAGGAGCAGAGTCACCAGATCTGGGTGAGGCCCAGTTAGGATCAGACTCACCAGTTCCAGGTGAGGCCCAAAAGGAGTCCACAGCAATCAGGTCCAGGTGGTGAGCAAAGTCACCAGGACTGTGTGAGGCACAGATGGCGACCAGATTCTCCAGGTCCAGGGGATTCCCAGGTGGAGACCAGAATTACCAGATTCACCAGGTCCAAGAGTCCCAAGTGGGGACCTGAGTCACCAGGTATGGGTGAGCCCAGGTGGCAACCCCACTCACAGGTCCAGGTGAGGACAACCTACAGGCCAGAGTCACCAGATCCAGGTGAGGCCCTAGTGGGGACCAGAGTCACCAGGTAAATGTGAGTCTACAAGAACACCACAGTCACCAGGTCCTGGTGTGGTTCATGTGGGAACGAGAGTCCCCAGGTCCAGGGGAGACCCAGGTGGGGACCACAGTAACCAGGTCCAGATTGAGGCCTAGGTGGGGGGACCAGAGTCATCAGGACAAGTTGATGCCAAAGTGTGGAGCAAAGTTATCATGACCAGGTGAGGCCCAGGTGGGAAAAGAGTAACCATGTTCCCATTGATGCAGGTGGGAAAAGAGTCACAGGTCCAGACGAGGCCTAAGTGAGGAGTAGATTCACCAGGTCCTGTTGAGGCCCAGTTGAGGAGCAGTTGTCCCCAGCTACGGGTGAGTCCCAGAGGGGGACCAGAGTCACACAGTTCTGGTGATATCCAGGTGGGGAGCAGAGTCACCACGTCAGGGTGAGGCCCAGAGCGGGACGAGAATCACTAGGTCCAGGTGAGGCCCCGATGTGAAACTGAGAACCAATTACCATGATGCCCATATGAGGACCTGAGTCACCAGGTCCAGGTGAGGTCGAGGTATATAAGAGAGTATCGAGGTCCCAATGATGCCCATGTAAGGACCAGAGTCAACAGGTCCAGGAGAGGACCAAATATGGATCAGAGTCATTGTGTTCCAGGTGAGGACAGAAGGAGACCACAGGAACCAGGTACAGGAGAGCCCCATATGGGAAATAGAGCCACCAGTTCCAGGTGAGTTCCAGGTGGGACCACAGTCACAAGGTCCAGGTGAGGCGCAGATGGCAAGAGGATTCACCAAGTCCAGGTGAGGCCCAGGAGGAGACCAGTCACCAGATCCAGGTGAGAACCAGCTAAGGACAAGATTCACCAGGCCCAAGTGAAGCCAAAGGGGTGACCAGAGTCACCAGGTTAGTGTGAGGCCCAGAGGGGGAACCAGAGTAACCAGTTTAGTTTGAGGCCCAGAATGGGACCATAGGTCCCTGGTCAGAGTGAAGCCCAGGTGTGGAATAGAGTATCCCGGTCACAATGATGCCTGGGTGAGGACCAGAGTCACTAGTGCCATGCAGGCCCAGATGGGGAACAGAATTACTAGGTTGGTGAGGCATAGAATAAAACCACAGTCACCAGAATCAGGTGAGCTCCATGTGGGAACAAGAGCCACTCTATCCAGCTGAGTAGCAGGTCCATGTGAGGCCCACGTGAGGACCAGATTCATCAGGTCGAATTGAGGCATAGCTGGGGACAAGAGGAACCAGGTCTGGGTGCGGCCTAGGTGGGGCAAGATTCAGCAGTGCTGAGGTAGGTCAGAGTTGGGACGAGAGACGCCAGGTCCAGGTGACGCCAAACTGAGGACCAGAGTCACCAGATGCAGGTCAGGTCCAGGTGTTGACCAGAGTCACCAGATCCAGGTGAAGTCCAGGTGGGGACCAGAGTCATCAGATCCAGGTGAAGCCCAGGTGGGGATCAGAGTCACTAGGTCCAGATGAGGCGAAGGTGAGGACCAGAGTTGCCAGGTACACGTGAAGCCCCGGTGGGGATCAGAGGCAAAAAGTCCATGTGAGGCCGGTTTGGGGACCATGGTCAACAGGTCTACTAGAGGCCCAGGTGCGGAACACAGTAAGCAGATCCAGGTGAGTTCCCGGGGGTGACAAGAGTCACCAGGTCCAGGTGAGGCCATGTGGGCACCAGGATCACATGTCCAGGGACGCTCTTGAAAGAACCAGAGGTAACAATTCGAAGTCAGGCGCAGGTGGCAACCAGGGTCAGAGGTCCAAGTGAGGCCAAAGTGCGGTTCAAGTCATTAGGGCACGGTGAGAACCAGAGGGGGACCAGAGTCACCTGGTCCAGGTGAGTCCAGTTGTGGAGCACAGTCACCGGGTCACAATTTTGCCAGTTGAGGACCATGTCAACAGGGCCAGGTGAGGCCCAGATGGGGACCGGAGTCCCCAATCAGGTGAAGCCCAGGTGGGGACCACAGTCACCAATCCAGGAAAGTCTCAGGTACAGACCAGAATCACCATGTCCAGGTGTGGCCAGGTGAAGAGCAGAGTTAATAGTTCCGGCTGGGTCACTGTTAGTGAAGAGTGTAACCATATCCTGATGCTACCAGGTTGGTACCACACAAACCAGGTCCTGGTGAGGCCCAGGTCGGACCAGAGACATGAGGTCCAGGTGATATCATAATGGGAACCACAGTCACCAGGTCAGTGAGGCCATGCTTAGGATCAGAGTCACCAGTTACAGTGAGACCCAGGTCAAGCCAGAGTGACCTGGTACAAAATAGGCCAAAGTCAGACCAGAGTTACCAGGATCAGGTCAGTCCCAGTGGGGAATAGAGTAACCATGTCCCGATGATGCCCAGGGAGAACGAGTCACCAGGTCCAGATGAGGCGCAGGTGGGGAGCATGTTCACTAGGTCCTAGTGAGGCCCATTGAGGACCAGAGTCACCAGGTCAAGTTGAGGCCTAGAGGGAACCAGGTTAACCTGGTTTAGGTGATATCCAGAAGGGGACCAGCGTCACCATGTCAGGGTGAGGCATAGAGGGGATCCAGAGTTATCATGTCCAGGTGAGTCTCAGGTGTGGAGCAGAGTGTCCAGGTCATAATGGTCCACAGGTGAGGACCAGAGTGACCAGATCTGGGTGACGCGCAGATAGGATCAGAGTCACAAATTCCAGGTGAGGCCAAGAAAGAGTCCACAGAAATCAGGTCCAGGTGGGGAACAAAGTCACCAGGACTGGGTGAGGCCCAGATGGGGACCAGATTCACCAGGTCCAGGTGAGGCCCAGGTGTTGAGCAGAGTCCATGGGTCTGGGAGAGGACCAGGTAAGGACCAGATACACCAGGTTCAAGAGGCCTACGTGGGGAATTGGTCACCAGTTATGTGTTAGGCCCAGGTGGCAACCCCACTTACGAGGTCCAGGTGACGCCAATCTGCAGGACAGAGTCACCAGATCCAGGTGAGACCCTAGTGGGGACCGGAGTCACCAGGTCAATGTGAGTCTACAAGAATACCACAGTCACCAGGTCCAGGTGTGGTTCATGTGGGAACGAGAGTCACCAGGTCCAGGTGAGAACCAGGTGGGGACCACAGTCACCAGGTGCAGTTTGTGGCTTACGTGGGGGGACCAGAGTCATCAGGACCATTTGAGGCCAAAGTGTGCAGCAAATTTATCATGTCCAAGTGAGGCCCAGTGGGGAACAGAGTAACCATGTCCCATTGATGCCAGGTGGGAAAAGAGTCACAAGGTCCAGATGAGGCCTAAGTGAGGAGTAGATTCACCAGGTCCTTTGGGCCAGGTTGAGGACCAGTGTCACCAGCTCCGGGTGAGTCCCAGAGGGGGACCAGAGTCACCCGTTCTGGTGATATCCAGGTGGGACCAAGTCACCACGTCAGGGTGAGGCCCAGAGTGGGACGAGAATCACTAGTCCAGGTGAAGCCCCGATGTGGAACTGAGAAACCAGGTCCCATGATGCCCATTTGAGGACCTGAGTCACCAGGTTCAGGTGAGGGCCCTGTGGAACCAGTCACCTCGTCCAGGTGAGGCCCAGGTGGGACCACAGTCACAAGGTCCAGGTGAGGCCCTAGTATATAAGAGAGTATCCAGGTCCCAATGATGCCCAGGTAAGGACAAGAGTCAACAGGTCCAGGAGAGGCCCAAATATGGATCAGAGTCATTGTGTTCCAGGTGAGGCCAGATGGAGACACAGGAACCAGGTCCAGGAGAGCCCCTATGGGAACCAGAGAAAACAGATCGAGGTGAGTTCCACGTGGGACCACAGTTACAAGGTCCAGGTGAGGCGCTGTTGGCACCAGGGTTCACCTAGTCCAGGTGAGTCCAGGTGGCGACCAGTCACCAGATCCAGGTGCGGACCAATTAAGAACCAGTTTCAGCAGCCCATGTGAAGCCCAAGGGGTGACCAGAGTCACCAGGTCAGGGTGATGGCCAGAGGGGGAACCAGAGTAACCAGTTTATTTGAGGCCCAGAAGGGACCAAAGGTCCCTGGTCAAATTGAGGCCCAGGTGTGGAATAGAGTATCCAGGTCCCAGTTACGCCTGGGTGAGGACCAGAGTCACTAGGGCCATGCAGGCCCAGATGGAACAGAATCACTAGGTCCTGGTGAGGAGAGAATAAGACCACATTCAGCAGTATCAGGTGAGCCCCTTGTGGGAACCAAGAGCACTCTATCCAGCTGAGTCCCAGGACCATGTGAGGCCCCAGTGAGGACCAGATTCATCAGGTCGTATAAAGGCATGCTGGGACAAGAGTCACCAGGTCTGGGTGCGGCCTAGGTGGGGCAAGATTCAGCAGTTCTGAGTTAGGTCCAAGTGGGGACGAGAGACACAGGTCCAGTGAGGCCAAACTGAGGACCGAGAGTCACCAGATCCAGGTGAGGTCCATGTTGGAAAGAGAGTCACGAGGTCCAGGATAGGGTCCAGGTGGAGTCCAGAGTCACCAGATCCAGGTGAAGTCCAGGTGGGGACCAAGTCACCAGATCCATGTGAAGCCCAGATGGGGACCAGAGTCACTAGGTCCAGATGAGGCCCAGGTGAGGACCAGAGTTACCAGGTACACGTGAGGCCCCGTTGGGATCAGAGGCAACGGTTGATGTGTTAGGCCGGCTTGGGGACCATGGTCAACAGGTCTATTGAGGCCCAGGTGTGGAACACAGTAAGCAGGTCCAGGTGAGTCCCCGGTGGTGACAAGAGTCACCACTTCCAGGTGAGGTCCAGGTGGGGGACCAGGATCACCAGGTACAGGGAGACCCTTGAAAGAACCCGAGTCAACAGTTCGAGTTCAGGCGCAGGTGGCAACCAGGTCAGCAGGTCCAAGTCAAGCCAAAGGGGACTTCAAAGTCACTAGGGCACGGTGAGACCCATAGGGGGAGCATAGTCACCTGGTCCAGGTGAGGTT
>NW_023330773.1:0-111989 GCF_011100685.1 Canis lupus familiaris | reverse complement strand
TGGACCTCACCTGAATTGGGACTCTGGTCTCAGTTTGACCTCACCTGGACCTGGCGTCTCTCGTCCCCACTTTGACCTAACTCAGAACTGCTGAATCTTGCCCCATTAGGCCGCACCCATACCTGGTGACTCTTGTCCCCAGCTATGCCTCAATTCGACCTGATGAATCTGGTCCTCACGTGGGCTTCACATGGACCTGCTACTCAGCTGGATAGAGTGGCTCTGGTTCCCACATGGGGCTCACCTGATACTGCTGACTGTGGTCTTATTCTATGCCTCACCAGGACCTAGTGATTCTGTTCCCCATCTGGGCCTGCATGGTACTAGTGACTGTGGTCCTCACCCAGGCATCATTGGGACCTGGATACTCTATTCCACATCTGGGACTCACTCTGACCAGGGACCTCTGGTCCCATTCTTGGCCTCAAACTAAACTGGTTACTCTGGTTCCCCCTCTGGGCCTCACCCATACCTGGTGACTCTGGTCACCCCTTTGGCTTCATTGGGCTTGGTGAACCTGGTCCTTAGCTTGTCCTCACTTGGATCTGATGACTGGTCGCCACCTGGGCCTCACCTGGACTCGGTGAATCCTGTTTCCACCTGCGCCTCACCTGGACCTTTTGACTGTGTTCCCACCTGGTTCTCACTTGGATCTGGTGGCTCTGGTTCCCATATGGGGCTCTCCTGTACCTGTTTTCTGTGGTGTCCATCTGGCCTCACCTGGAACACAATGAATCTGATCCATATTTCGGCCTCTCCTGGACCTGTTGACTCTGGTCCTTACCTGGGCATCATTGGGACATGGATACTCTCTTATATACCGGGGCCTCACCTGGACCTGGTGACTGTGGTCCCACCTGATCCTCACCTGGACGAGATGACTGGTTCCCACAGGGACCTCACCTGGACCTGGTGACTCAGGTCATCATATGGGCATCATGGACCTGGTTTCTCAGTTCCACATCGGGGCCTCACCTGGACCTAGTGATTCTCGTCCCGCTCTGGGCTCACCCTGACGTGGTGACTCTGGTCACCACCTGTATATCACCAGAATCAGTGACTCTGGTCTCCATCTGGACTAACCCGGAGCTGGGGACAGTGGTCCTAAACTGGGCCTCAACAGGACCTGGTGAATCTACTCCTCACTTAGGCCTCGTCTGGACCTTGTGACTCTTTTCTCACCTAGCATCAATGGGACATGGTTACTCTGTTCCCCACCTGGGCCTCACCTGGACATGATAACGTTGCTCCACACTTTGGCATCAACTTGTCCTGATGACTCTGGTCCCCACACCTAGGCTTAATCTGGACCTGGTGACTGTGGTCCGCACCTGGGCCTCACCTGGACCTGGTGACTCTTGTTCCCACATGAACCACACAGGACCTGTTGACTGTGGTGTTCTTGTAGACCCATATTTACCTGGTGACTCCGGTCCCCACCAGGGCCTCACCTGGATCTGGAGACTCTGGCCTGCAGGGTGGCCTCACCTGAACCTGGTGAGTGGTGTGCCACCTGGGCCTCACCCATACCTGGTGACTCAGTCCCCACGTGGGCCTCTTGTACCTGGTGAATCTGGTCCTTACCTGGTCCTCTCCCGGATCCGGGGACTCTGGTCACCACCTGGGTCTCACCAAGACCTGGAGAATCTGGACCCCATCTGGGTCTCACCCAGTCCTGTTGACTTTGTTCCCCACCTGGACCTGATTGCTGTGGACTCATTCTTGGCCTCACCTGGAACTCGTGACTCTGATCCTATCTGCGCGTCACTCAGACCTGGTGACTCTGGTCCTCACCTGGGCATCATTGGTACTGGTGACTCTGTTCGACACCTGAGCCTCACCTGGACCTGATGACTCTGGAAACCTGGCTGGGCCTCACCCTGACCTGGTAACTCTGGTCCCCATCTGGATTGTCACCTGGATCAGGTGATGTGGTATCCCTCTAGGCCTCAACCAGATCTGGTGCCTCTGGTCTCAACTGGACCACACCTTGGACCTAGTGAATATGCTCCATCTGGGCCTCATTTGGACCTGGTGACTCTGGTCCCTACCTGGGCATCATCGGGACATGGTTCCACTGCATGGCCTGCAGGTTGGCCTCACCTGGACCTGGTAACTCTGATGTCTACCTGGGCATCATCGAGACATAGTTCCTCTGCTTGGCCTGCAGGTTGGCCTCACCTGGACCTGGTGAGTGGGGGTGTCAACCTGGGCCTCACACATGCAATGTGACACAGGTCCCCACGTGGGTCTCACTTGGACCTGGTGAATCTCGTCCTTACCTGGTGCTCACCCGGAACTGGTAACTCTGGTCGCCACCTGGGAATCACATGGACCTGGTGAATCTGGTCCCCATCTGGGCCTCACCCAGTCCTGGTGACTTTGTTCCCCACCTGACCTGATTGCTGTGGACTCTTTCTTGACCTCACCTGAAATTTGTGACTCTGATCTTATCTGCGCGTCACACAGACCTGGTGATTCTGGTCCTCACCTGGGCATCATTGGTACCTGGTGACTCTGTTCCACACCTGAGCCTCACCTGGACATGTTGACTCTGGAACCTCTCTGGGCCTCACCCTGACCTGGTGACTCTGGTCGCCATCTGGATGTCACCTAGACCAGGTGAATCTGCTACCCCCTCTAGGCCGCAAATAGACTGGGGGAATCTGGTCCTCAAATGGGCCTCACCGGGGCCTAGTGAATATACTCCCCACCTGCGCCTCATCTGTACGTGGTGACTCGGGTTCTACCTGGGCATCATCGGGACATGGTTACTCTATTCCCCACTGGGTCTGACCTGATCCTAGTAACTCTGGTCCTGACTTTGGCGTCTTCTCTACTTGGTGACTCTGGCTCCACCTGGGCCTCACCTGTAATTGGTGACTCTGATCCTAAGCATGGCCTCACCTGACCTGGTGACTGTGGTTCTCATCGGGATCTCACCGGGAACTCATGTCTCTTGTCCCACCTGGGCCTCACCAGGACCTGGTGTCTCTGTTACCCACCTTGGTAGCATCAGGATATTGTTACACTGTTCACTAACAGTGACCCAGCCGGACCTATTAACTCTGGTCTTCACCTGGGCCACACCTGGACATGGTGGCACTGGTTCCCACCAGGGTCTCACGTGGACATGGTGATTTGGATCCCTGCCTGGTCCTCACCTGTAACTGGTGATTCTCGTTCCCACATGGACATCATGTGGATCTGGTGGCTGCAGTGCTTCTTACCTTCTCATGTACCTCGTGACTCTGGTCCCCAACAGGGCCTCACCGGGACCTGTTGTGTGGTTGCCACCTGCACCTCACCTGGACCTGGTGATTCTGGTCTGCACCTGAGAATACTCTGGTTCTGGTGACTGTGGTCCCCACCTGGGCTTCACCTGGATTTGGGGCTCTGGTTCCCCTCTGGGCTTCACCTGGCCCTGTTGACCATGGACCTCAACTGGACAAAATTGTGACCCGGTGACTGTGATCCACAACTGGACCTCACCTGGACCAGGTTACTCTGGTCCCCATCTGGGTGTCACCGTGCCCTAGTGACTGTGAACCCCACTTTGGCCTGACTTGGACCTCCTGACCATGGTTGCCACCTGCGCCTGACTTCGAACTGTTGACTCTGGTTCTTTCAAGGGCCTCCCCTGGACATGGTGATCCTGGTGCCCACATGGGCCTGACGTGGACCTGGTGACTCTTGTCACCACCGGGAACTCACCTGGACCTGCTTACTGTGTTCCACACCTGGGCCTCAAGTAGACCTGTTGACCATGGTCCCCAAGCCGGCCTCACATGGACCTGTTGCCTCTGATCCCCACCGGGGCTTCACGTGTACCTGGTAACTCTGGTCCTCAACCGGGGCTCATCTGGACCTAGCGACTCTGGTCCCCACCTGGGCTTCACCTGGATCTGGTGACTCTGGTCCCCACCTGGACTTCACCTGGATCTGGGGACTCTGGTCCACACCTGGACCTGACCTGCATCTGGTGACTCTGGTCCTCAGTTTGGCCTCACCTGGATCTGGCATCCCTCCTCACCACTTTGACCTAAATCAGAACTGCTGAATCTTGCCCCACCTCGGCCGCAACCAGACCTGGTGACTCTTGTCCCCAGCTATGCCTCAATTCGACCTGATGAATCTGGTCCTCACGTGAGCCTCACATGGACCTGGGACACAGCTGGATAGAGTGGCTCTGGTTCCCACAAGGGGCTCACCTGATACAGCTGACTGTGGTCTTATTCTATGCCTCACCTGGTCCTAGTGATTCTGTTCCCATCTGGGCCTGCATGGCCCTAGTGACTACCTGGACCCTGTGACTGTGGTCCCACCTGGATCTCACCTGGATCTGGTGGCTCTGGTTCCCATATGGGGCTCTCCTGGACCTGGTTCCTGTGGTCTCCATCTGGCCTCACCTGGAACACAATGACTCTGATCCATATTTGGGCCTCTCCTGCACCCGTTGACTATGGTCCTTCCATGGGCATCATTGGGACCTCGATACTCTCTTATATACCTGGGCCTCACCTGGACCTGGTGACTTTGGTCCCACCCGGGCCTCTACTGGATGAGGTGACTGGTTCCCACAGGGACCTCACCTGGACCTGGTGACTCAGGTCCTCATATGGGCATCATGGTACCTGGTTTCTCAGTTCCACATCGGGGCCTCACCTGTACCTAGTGATTCTCTTCCCCCTCTGGACCTCACCCTGACGTGGTGACTCTGGTCCCCACCTGGATATCACCAGAACCGGGTGACTCTGGTCCCCCTCTGGGCTCACCCGGATATGGGGACACTGGTCCTCAACTGGGCCTCAATAGGACCTGGTGAATCTACTCCTCACTTAGGCATCGTCTGGACCTTGTGACACTTTTCCCACCTGGCATCAATGGGACATTGCTACTCTGTTCCCCACCTGGGCCTCACCTGGACATGATAACTTTGATCCACACTTTGGCCTCAACTGCTCCTGATGACTCTCGTCCCCCCTCCTAGGCCTCAATCTGGACCTGGTGACTGTGGTCCCCACCTGGGTCTCACCTGGACCTGGTGACTCTCGTTCCCAGGTGAACCACACGTGGACCTGGTGACTGTGGTTTTCTTGTAGACTCACATTTACCTGGTGACTCCGGTCCCCACTAGGGCCTCACCTGGATCTGGTTACTCTGGCCCACTGGTTGGCCTCACCTGGACCTGGTGAGTGGGGTTGCCACCTAGGCCTCACACATAGCTGGTGACTCAGGTCCCCACGTGAGCCTCTTGGACCTGGTGAATCTGGTCCTTACCTGGTCCTTTCCTAGACCCGGGGACTCTATCCCCACCTGGGCCTCACCTGGACCTGGAGAATCTGGTCCCCATCTGGTTCTCACCCAGGTCTGGTGACTTTGTTCCCCACCTGGACCTGATTGCTGTGAACTCTCTCTTGGCCTCACCTGCAACTGGTGACTCTGATTCTATCTGGGCCTCACCCAGATCTGGTGACTCTGGTCCTCACTTGGGCATCATTGGTACCTGGTGACTCTGTTCCACACCTGAGCCTCACCTGGACCCGATGACTCTGGGACCACTCTGGGCCTCCACCTGACCTGGTGTCTCTCGTCCCCATCTGGATATCACCTGGACCAGATGATTCTCTTACCCTTCTAAGGCTCAAGCAGATATGGTGAAACTGGTCCTCAACTGGGCCTCACCTGGACCTAGTGAATATGCTCCATCTGGGCCTTATTTGGACCTGGTGACTTGGTCCCTACCTGGGCTCATCGGGACATGGTTCCACTGCATTGCCTGCAGATTGGCCTCATCTGGACCTGGTAAATCTGGTCCCAACCTGAGCATCCCCAGGACATGGTTCCTCTGCATGGCCTGCAGGTTGGCCTCACCTGGACCTGGTAAGTGGGGTTGCCACCTGGGCCTCCCCCATACCTTGTGACACAGGGCCCCACGTGGGCCTCTCTTTGACATGGTGAATCTGGTCCTTACCTGGTCCTCACTCGGAACTAGTAAGTCTGGACACAACATGGGAATCATCTGGACCTGGTGAATCTGGTCCCCATTGGGCCTCACCCAGTCCTGGTGACTTTGTTCCCCACCTGGACCTGATTGCTGTGGACTCCTTTGGGCCTCACCTGGAACGGGTGACTCTGATCGTAACTGGGACTCACCCAGATCTGGTGACTCTGGTCCTCAACTGTGGACCATTATGACCTAGATACTCTGTTCCACACCTGAGACTCACCTGGACATGATGAAGCTGGATCCCCTCTGGGCCACAGCCTGACATGGTGACTCAGGTCCCCATCTGGATATCACCAGAATCGGTGACTCTGTTCCCCCTCTGGGACTCACCCGGAGCTGGGACACTGGTCCTCAACTGGGCACAACTGGACCTGGTGAATATACTCCTCACTTAGGTCTCGTCTGGACCTTGTGACACTTTTCCCACCTGGCATCAATGGGACATGGTTACTCTGTTCCCTCTGAGCCTCACCTGGACATGATAACTTTGCTCCACACTTTGACCTCAACTGGTCTTGATGACTCTGATCCCCGCACCTAGGCCTCAAACTGAACCTAGTGACTGTGGTCCCCACCTGGGTCACACCTGGACCTGGTGACTGTGGTCCCCACATGGGTCTCACCTGGACCTGGTGGTCTCGTTCCTACATGAACCACGCCTGGACCTGGTGACTCTGGCGTTCTTGTAGACTAACTTTTACCTGGTGAATCCGGTCCCCACTAGGGACTCACGTGGATCTGGTGACTCTGGCCTGCAGCTTGGTCTCACCAGGACCTGGTGAGTGGGGTTGCCACCTGGGCCTCACCCATACCTGGTGACTCAAGTCCCTACGTGGGCCCCTTGGACCTGGTGAATCTTGTCCTTACCCGGTCCCCTCCTAGACCCGGGGACTCTTGTCACCACCTGGGCCTCACCTGGACCTGGTGAATCTGGTCCACATCTGGGCATCACCCATTCCTGGTGACTTTGTTCCCCACCTGGACCTGATTGCTGTGCCCTTTCTTGGCCTCACCTGCACTGGTGAGTCTGATCCTATCTGTGCGTCACCCAGACCGGGTGACTCCTGTCCTCATCTGGGCATCATTGGTACCTGGTGACTCTGTACCACACCTGAGCCTCACCTGGAAATGTTGACTCTGGAACCGCTCTGGGCCTCACCCTGACCTAGTGACTCTGGTCCCCATCTGGATGTCACATGGACAAGGTGATTCTGGTACCCCCTAGGCCTCAAACAGATCTGGTGACTCTGGTCTTCAAAGAGGACTCACCTGTACCTAGTGAATATGCTCCATCTGGGCCTCATATGGACCTGGTGTATCAGGTCCCTACCTGGTCATCATCAGGACATGGTTCCACTGCATGGCCTGCAGGTTGTCCTCACCTGGACCTGGTAACTCTGTTCCCTACTAAGGCATCATCGGGACATGGTTCCTCTTCATGAACTGCAGGTTGGCCTCACCTGGACCTGGTGAGTGGGGTGGTAATCTGCGCCTCACACATACATTGTGACAAGGTCCAAACGTGGATCTCACTTGGACCTGGTGAATCTCGTCCTTAAGTGGTCCTCACCCGGAACTGGTAACTCTGGTCCACACCTGGGAATAACCTGGACCTTGTGAATCTGGTCCCCATCTTGGCCTCACCCAGTCCTGGTGTCTTTGTTCCCCACCTGAACCTGATTGCTGTGTACACCTTCTTGGCCTCACCTGGAACTGGTGACTCTGATCCTAACTGGGCCTCATCTAGATCTGGTGACTCTGGTCCTCACTTGTGGACCATTATGACCCGGATACTCTTTTCCACACCTGAGAGTCACTTGGTCATGATGACTCTGGATCCCCTCTGGGCCTCACTCTGACATGGTGACTCTGGTCCCCATCTGGATGTCACCTAGACCAGGTGAATATGGTACCCCTCTAGGCCTCAACTAGACCGGGTGATCTGGACCTCAACTGGGCCTCACCGGGACCTAGTGAATATACTCCCCACCTGCGCCTCATCTGGACGTGGTGACTCGGGTTCTACCTGGGCATTATCGGGACAATGTTACTCTATGCCCGACTGGGACTGACCTGATCCTGGTAACTCTGGTCCTGACTTTGGCATCTTCTCTACCGGGTGACTCTGGCTCCACCTGGGCCTCACCTGTAACTGGTGACTCTGATCCTAAGCATGGCCTCACCTGACCTAGTGACTGTTGTTCCCATCGGGACCTCACCTGGACCTCATGTCTCTGGTCCCACCTGGTCCTCACCAGGACCTGGTGTCTCTGGTACCCACCTGGGTAGCATCAGGATATGGTTACACTCTTCACTAACAGTGACCCAGCCGGACCTATTAACTCTGGTCTTCACCTGGGGCACACCTGGACATGGTGACACTGGTACCCACTTGGGTCTGACCTGAACATGGTGAGTCGGATCCCCGCCTGGTCCTCCCCTGTAACTGGTGATTCTCATTCCCACATGGACATCATGTGGACCTGGTGGCTGCAGTTTTTCTAGCTTCTCATATACCTCGTGACTCTGGTCCCCACTAGGGCCTCACCGGGACCTGGTGAGTGTGGTTGCCACCTGCACCTCACCTGGACCTGGTGATTCTGGTCTGCACCTGAGACTACCCTGGATCTGGTGACTGTAGTCCCCACCTGGGCTGCACCTGGATTTGGGGACTCCGGTCCCCATCTGGGACTCACCTGGCACTGTTGACTATCGTCCTCAACTGGGCAAATTTGGGACCCGGTGACTGTGTTCCACAACTGGACCTCACCTGGATCAGGTGACTCTGGTCCCCCTCTGGGTCTCACCGTGCCGTAGTGACTGTGAACCCCACTTTAGCATGACTTGGACCTGTTGACCCTGGTTGCCACCTGCGCCTGACCTCGAACTGTTGACACTGGTTCTTTCAAGGGCGTCCCCTGGACATGGTGATCCTGGTGCCCACATGGGCCTCACCTGGTACTGGTGACTCTTGTCACCACCGGGAAGTCACCTGGATCTGCTTACTGTGTTCCACACCTGAGCCTCAAGTAGACCTGTTGACCATGGTCCCCAAGCCGGCCTCACATGGACCTGTTGCCTCTGATCCCCACCGGGGCTTCACGTATACCTGGCAACTCTGGTCCTCACATTCGCCTCATCTGGACCTAGTGACTCTGGTCCCCACCTGGGCTTCACCTGGATCTGATGACTCTGGTCCCCACCTGGACTTCACCTGGATCTGCTGACTCTGGTCCCCACCTGGGCCTGACCTGCATCTGGTGACTCTGGTCCTCAGTTTGGCCTCACCTGGACCTGGTGAGTGGGGTTGCCACCTGGACCTCACCCATACCTGGTGACTCAGGTCCCCACTTGAGCCTCTTGGACCTGGTGAATCTGGTAATTCTGGTCACCACCTGGGAATCCCCTAGACCTGGAGTATCTGGTCGCCATCTGGGCCTCACCCAGTCCTGGTGACTTTGCTCCCCACCTGGACCTGATTGCTGTGGACTCCTTTTGGGCCTCACCTGGAACTGGTGAGTCTGATCCTAACTGGGCCTCACCCAGATCTGGTGACTCTGGTCCTCACCTGCGGACCACTATGACCTGGATACTCTGTTCCACACCTGAGCCTCACCTGGACATAATGACTCTGGATCCTCTCTGGGCCTCACTCTGACATGGTGACTCTGGTCCCCATCTGGATGTCACCTAGACCAGGTGAATCTGGTACCCCTGTCGGCCTCAACCAGACCTGGTGACTCTGGTCCTCAACTGGGCCTCACCTGGACCTAGTGAACATGCTCCTCACCTGCGCCTCATCTGGACGTGGTGACTCGGGTACTACCTGGGCATCCTCGGGACATGGTTACTCTATTCCCCAATGGGACTGACCTGTTCCTAGTAACTCTGGTCCTGTCTTTGGCCTCTTTTGGACCAGGTCACTCTGGCTCCACCTGGGCCTCACCTGTAACTGGTAACTCTGATCCTAAGCATGGCCTCACCTGACCTGGTGACTGTGGTTCCCATCGGGATCTTACCTGGACCTCATATCTCTTGTCCCACCTGGGCCTCACCAGGACCTGGTTTCTCCGGTACACACCTGGGTAGCATTAGGATATGGTTACACTGTTCACTAACAGTGACCCAGCCGGACCTATTTACTCTGGTCTTCACCTGGGCCACACCTGGACATGGTGACACTGGATCCCACCTGGGTCTCAACTTGACATGGTGAGTCAGATCCCCACCTGGTCCTCTTGTGTAACTGCTGATTCTCCGGCCCACATGGACATCATGTGGACCTGGTGGCTGCAGTGTTTCTGGCTTCTCATGTACCTTGTGACTCTGGTCCCCGCCAGGGCCTCACTGGGTCCTGGGGAATGTAGTTGCCACCTGCATCTCACTTGGACCTGGTGATTATGGTCTGCACCTGAGACTAACCTGGATCTACTGACTGTGGTCCCCATCTGGGCTTCACCTGGATATTTGGACTCCGGTCCCCATCTGGGCCTCACCTGGCCCTGTTGACTATCGTCCTCAACTGGGCAAATTTGGGACCCGGTGACTGCGTTCCACAACTGGACCTCACCTGGATCAGGTGACTCTGGTTCCCCTCTGGGTTTCACCGTGCCGTAGTGACTGTGAACCCCACTTTGGCATGACTTGGACCTGTTGACCCTGGTTGCCACCTGCGCCTGACCTCGAACTGTTGACACTGGTTCTTTCAAGTGCCTCCCCTGGACATGGTGATCCTGGTGCCCACATGGGCCTCACCTGGACCTGGTGACTCTTGTCACCACCGGGAAGTCACCTGGATCTGCTTACTGTGTTCCACACCTGGGCCTCAAGTAGACCTGTTGACCATGGTCCCCAAGCCGGCCTCACATGGACCTGTTGCCTCTGATCCCCACCGGGGCTTCACGTATACCTGGCAACTCTGGTCCTCACATTCGCCTCATCTGGACCTAGTGACTCTGGTCCCCACCTGGGCTTCACCTGGATCTGATGACTCTGGTCCCCACCTGGACTTCACCTGGATCTGGTGACTCTGGTCCCCACCTGGACCTGACCTGCATCTGGTGACTCTGGTCCTCAGTTTGGCCTCACCTGGACCTGGTGTCTCTCGTCCCCACTTGAACCTAACTCAGAACTGCTGAATATTGCCCCAACCTGGCCACATCCATACCTGGTGACTCTTGTCCCCACCTTTGCCTCAATTCCACCTGATGAATCTGGTCCTCACGTTTGCCTCACATGGACCTGGCACTCAGCTGGACCTGGGACTTAGCTGGATAGAGTGGATCTGGTTCCCACAAGGGGTCACCTGACACTGGTGACTGTGGTTTTATTCTATGCCTCATCAGGACCTAGTGATTCTGTTCCCCATCTGGGCCTGCATGGCCCTAGTGACTCTGGTACTCACCCAGGCATCATTGCGACCTGGATACTCTATTCCACACTTGGCCTCACTTTGACCAGGGACCTCTGGTCCCATTCTGGACCTCAAACTAATCTGGTTACTCTGGTTCCCCCTCTGGGCCTCACCCTTACCTGGTGACTCTGGTCACCCCTTGGGCTTCATTTGGGCCTGGTGAATCTGGTCCTTAGGTGGTCCGCACCTGGATCTGGTGACTGGTCGCCACCTGGACCTCTTCTGGACTTGGTGAATCCTGTTGCCACCTTGGCCTCACTTGGACCTTGTGACTGTGGTCCACCTGGACCTCACCTGGATCTGGGGGCTCTGGTTCCCATTTGGGGCTCTCCTGGACCTGGTTCCTGTGGTCTCCATCTGGCCTATCCTGGAACACAATGACTCTGATCCATATTTGTGCCTCTCCTGCACTTGTTGACTCTGGTCTTTACCTGGGCATCATTGGGACCTGGATACTCTCTTATATAACTTGGCCTCACCTGGACCTGGTGACTGTGGTCCCACCGGGGCCTCACCTGGACGAGGTGACTGGTTCCCACAGGGACCTCACTTGGTCCTGGTGACTCAGGTCCTCATATGGGCATCATGGGACCTGGTTTCTCAGTTCCACATAGGGGCCTCACCTGGACCTAATGATTCACCTTCCCCTCTGGGCCTCACCCTGACGTGGTGATTCTGGTCCCCACCTGGATATCACCAGAACCGGGTGACTCTGGTCTCCCTCTGAGACTCAGCGGAAGCTGTGGACACTGGTTCTCAACTAGGCCTCAACAGGACCTGATGAATCTACTCTTCACTTAGGCCTCGTCTGACCTTGTGACTCTTTTCCCACCTGGCATCAATGGGACATTGTTACTCTGTTCCCCACCTGGGCCTCACCTGGACATGATAACTTTGCTCCATTCTTTGGCCTCAACTGGTCCTGTTGACTCTCGTCCCCCCACCTAGGCCTCAATAGGGACCTGGTGACTGTGTTCCCCACCTGGGTCTCCCCTGGACCTGGTGACTCTCGTTCCTACATGAACCACACCTGGACTTGGTGACTGTGGTGTTCTTGTAGACTCACATTTCCCAGGTGACTCAGGACCCACTAGGGCCTCACCTCGATCTGGAGACTCTGGCCTGCAGGTTCGCCTCACCTGGACTTGGTGAGTGGGGTTGACACCTGGGCGTCACCCATACCTGGTGACTCAGGTCCCCACGTGGGCCTCTTGGACCTGGTGAATCTGGTCCTTACCTGGCCTCTCCCAGACCCAGGGACTCTGGTCACCACCTGGACCTCACCTGGACCTGGTGATTCTGGACCCATCTGGGCCTCACCCATTCCTGGTGTCTTTGTTCCCCACCTGGACCTGATTGCTGTGGACTCTTTCTTGGCCTAACCTGGAACTGGTGACTCTGATCCTATCTGCGCGTCACCCAGATCTGGTGACTCTGGGCCTCACCTGGGCATCATTGGTACCTGGTGACTCTGTTCCACGCCTGAGCCTAACCTGGACATGATGACTCTGGAACCACTCTAGGCCTCTCCCTGACCTGATGCCTCAGGTCCCCATCTGGATGTCACCTGGACGATGTGATTCTGGTACCCCTCTAAGCCTCAACCAGATCTGGTGACAGTGGTCCTCAACTGGACCTCACTGGACCTAGTGAATATGCTCCATCTGGGTCTCATTTGGACCTGGTGACTCTAGTCTCTATCTGGGCATCATCGGGACATGGTTCCTCTGCATGGCCTGCAGTTTGGCCTCACCTGGACCTGGGGAGTGAGGTTGCCACCTGGGCCTCACAAATGCTTGGTGACACAGGTACCGACGTGGGCCTCACTTGGACCTGGTGAACCTGGTCCTTACCTGGTCCTCACCCGGAACTGGTAACTCTGGTCACCACCTGGGAATCACCTGGACCTGGTGAATCTGGTCCCCATCTGGGTCTCACCCAGTCCTCGTGACTTTGTTCCCCACCTGCACCTGATTGCTGTGGACTCCTTCTTGGCCTCACCTGGAACTGGTGACTCTGATCATACCTGGGCCTCACCCAGATCTGGTGACTCTGGTCCTCACCTGTGGACCATTATGACCTGGATCTCTGTTCCACACCTGAGCCTCACCTGGACATGATGACTATGGATCCCCTCTGGGCCTCACCCTGACATGGTTACTCTGCTCCCCATCTGGATGTCACCTAGACCAGGTGAATCTGGTACCCCTGTCGGCCTCAACTAGACCTGGAGATTCTGGTCCTCAAGTGCGCCTCACGGAGACCTAGAGAATATGCTCCCCACCTGCTCCTCATCTGCACCTGGTGACTCTGGTTCTACCTGCGCATCATCGGGACATGGTTACTCTATTCCCCACTGGGACTGACCTGATCCTGGTAACTCTGGTCCTGACTTTGGCCTCTTCTGTACCAGGTGACTCTGGCTCCACCTGGGCCTCACCTGTAACTGGTGACTCTGATCCTAAGCATGGCCTCACCAGACCTGGTAACTGTGGTTCCCATCGGGACCTCACCTGGACCTCATATCTCTGGTCACACCTGGGCCTCACCAGGACCTGGTGTCTCTGGTACCCACCAGGGTAGCATCAGGATATGGTTACACTGTTCACTAACAGTGACCCAGCCGGACCTATTAACTCTGGTCTTCACCTGGGCCACACCTGGACATGGTGACACTCGTTCCCACCTGGGTCTCAACTGGACATGGTGAGTCGGATCCCCACCTGGTTCTCACCTGTAACTGGTGATTCTCGTTCCCACATGGACATCCTGTGGACCTAGTGGCTGCAGTGTTTCTAGCTTCTCATGTACCTCGTGACTCTGGTCCCCACCAGGGCCTCACCGGGACCTGGTGAGTGTGGTTGCCACGTGCACCTCACCTGGACTTGGTGATTCTGCTCTGCACCTGAGACTACCCTGGATCTGGTGACTGTGGTCCGCACGGTCTTCACCTGGATTTGGGGACTCGGTTCCCCATCTGGGCCTCACCTGGCCCTGTTGACCATGGTCCTCAACTGTGCACAATTGTGGCCCGGTGACTGTGTTCCACAAATGGACCTCACCTGGACCAGGTGACTCTGGTCCCCCTCTGGTTCTCACCGTGCCCTAATGACTGTGAACCGCACTTTGGCCTTACTTGGACCTGCTGACCCTGGTTGCCACCTACGCTTGACTTCGACCTGTTGACTCTGGTTCTTTCTTTTTTCTTTTCTTTTTAAATTTACTTTTTATTATTGGTGTTCTATTTACTAACATACAGAATAACCCCCAGTGCCCTTCACCCATTCACTCCCACCCCCCGCCCTCCTCCCCTTCTACCACCCCTAGTTCGTTTCCCAGAGTTAGCAGTCTTTACCTTCTGTCTCCCTTTCTGATATTTCCCACACATTTCTTCCCCCTTCCCTTATATTCCCTTTCACTATTATTTATATTCCCCAAATGAATGAGAACATATAATGTTTGTCTTTCTCCGACTGGCTTACTTCACTCAGCATAATACCCTCCAGTTCCATCCGCGTTGAAGCAAATGGTGGGTATTTGTCATTTCTAATTGCTAGTAATATTCCATTGTATACATAAACCACATCTTCTTTATCCATTCATCTTTCGTTGGACACCGAGGCTCCTTCCACAGTTTGGCTATCGTGGCCATTGCTGCTATAAACATCGGGGTGCAGGTGTCCCGGGGTTTCATTGCATTTGTCTCTATGGGGAAAATCCCCAACAGTGCAATTGCTGGGTCGTAGGGCAGGTATTTTTTTAACTGTTTGAGGAACCTCCACACAGTTTTCCAGAGTGGCTGCACCAGTTCACATTCCCACCAACATTGTATGAGGATTCCCTTTTCTCCGCATCCTCTCCAACATTGGTTGTTTCCTGTCTTGGTAATTTTCCCCATTCTCACTGGTGTGAGGTGGTATCTCATTGTGGTTTTGATTTGTATTTCCCTGATGGCAAGTGATGCGGAGCATTTTCTCATGTGCATGTTGCCCATGTCTATGTCTTCCTCTGTGAGATTTCTGTTCATGTCTTTTGCCCATTTCATGATTGGATTGTTTGTTTCTTTGGTGTTGAGTTTGATAAGTTCTTTATAGATCTTGGAAACTAGTCCTTTATCTGATATGTCATTTGCAAATATCTTCTCCCATTCTGTAGGTTGTCTTTGAGTTTTGTTGACTGTATCTTTTGCTGTGCAAAAGCTTCTTATCTTGATGAAGTCCCAATAGTTCATTTTTGCTTTTGTTTCTTTTGCCTTCGTGGATGTATCTTGCAAGAAGTTACTATGGCCGAGTTCAAAACGGGTGTTGCCTGTGTTCTTCTCTAGGATTTTGATGGAATCTTCTCTCACATTTAGATCTTTCATCCATTTTGAGTTTATCTTTGTGTATGGTGAAAGAGAGTGGTCTAGTTTCATTCTTCTGCATGTGGATGTCCAATTTTCCCAGCACCATTTATTGAAGAGACTGTCTTTCTTCTAATGGATAGTCTTTCCTCCTTTATCGAATATTAGTTGCCCATAAAGTTCAGGGTCCACTTCTGGATTCTCTATTCTGTTTCACTGATCTATGTGTCTGTTTTTGTGCCAGAAGACTCTAGTTCTTTCTAGGGCCTCAACTGTACCTGGTGATCCTGGTCCCCACCTGGGACTCACCTGGACGTGGTGACTCTTTTCACCACCGGGGACTCACCTGGACCTGCTTACTGTGTTACACACCAGGGCCTCAAGTAGACCTGTTGACCATGGTCCCCAAGCCGGCCTCACATGGACCTATTGACTCTGATCCCCACCGGGGCCTCACGTGTACCTGGTAACTCCGGTCCTCACCAGGGCCTCATCGGGACCTAGTGACTCTGGTCCCCACCTGGGCTTCACGTGGATCTGGTGACTCTGGCCCCACCTGGATATCACCAGAACCTGGTGACTCTGGTCCCCGTCTGAGACTCACCCGGAGCTGGGGACACTGGTCCTCAACTAGGCCTCAGCAGGACCTGGTGAATCTACTCCTCACTTAGGCTTCGACTGGACCTGTGACTCTTTTCCCACCTGGCATCAATGGGACATGGTTACTCTGTTCCCCACCTGGGCCTCACCTGGACATGATAACTTTGCTCCGCACTTTGGCCTCAACTGGTCCTGATGACTCTGGACCCACCACCTAGGCCTCAATCTGGACCTGGTGACTGTGGTCCCCACCTGGGTCTCACCTGGACCTGGTGACTCTCGTTCCCACATGAATCTCACCTGGACCTGGTGACTGTGGTGTTCTTGTAGACTCACTTTTACCTGGTGACTCTGGTCCTCACTAGGGCCTCTCCTGGATCTGATGGTTCTGGCCTGCAGGTTGGCGTCACCTGGACCTGGTGAGTGGGGTTGCCACCCCATACCTGGTGACTCAGGTCCCCACGTGGGCCTCTTGGACCTGGTGAATCTGGTCCTTACCTGGTCCTCTCCCAGACCCGGGGACTCTGGTCACCACCTGGACCTCACCTGGACCTGGTGACTCTGGTCCTCACCTGGGCATCCTTTGTACCTGGTGACTCTCTTCCACACCTGAGCCTCTCCTGAACATGATGACTCTTGAACCTCTCTGGGCCTCACCCTGACCTGGTGACTCTGGTCCCCATCTAGATGTCACCTTGACCAGGTGATTCTGATATCCCTCTAGGGCTCAACCAGATCTGGTGATTCTGGTCCTCAACTGGGCCTCACCTGGACCTAGTGAATATGCTCCATCTGGGCCTCATTTGGACCTGGTGACTCTGGTCCCTCCCTGGGCATCATCGGGACATGGTTCTACAACATGGCCTGGAGTTGGCCTCACCTGGACCTGGTGAGTGTTGTTGCCACCTGGGCCTCACCCATACGTGGTGACACAGGTCCCCATGTGGGCTTCACTTGGACCTGGTGAATCTGGTCCTTACCTGGTCCTCACCCGGAACTGGTATGTCTGGTCACCACCTGCGAATCACATGGGCCTGGTGAATCTGGTCCCAATCTGGGCCTGACCCTGTCCTGGTGACTTTGTTCCCCACCTGGACCTGATTTCTGTGGACTCCTTCTTGGCCTCACCTGGAACTGGTGACTCTGATCCTAAGTGGGCCTCCCCCAGATCTGGTGACTCTGGTCCTCACCTGCGGACCATTATGACCTGGATACTTTGTTCCAAACCTCAGCCTAACCTGGCACATGATGACTCCTGGAACCCCTCTGGGCCTCACCCTGACATGGTGACTCTGGTCCCCATCTGGATGTCACCTAGACCAGGTGAATCTGGTACCACTCTAGGCCTCAACTTGACCTGGTTGCTCTGGTCCTCAACTGGGCCTCACCTGGGAACTAGTGAACATGCTCCCCACCTGCGCCTCATCTGGACCTGGTGACTCTGGTTCTACCTGGGCATCATAGGGACATGGTTACTGTATTCCCCACTGGGACTGACCTGATCCTGGTAACTCTGGTCCTGACTTTGGCCTCTTCTGTACCAGGTGATTCTGTCTCCACCTGGGCTTCACCTGTACATGGTGACTCTGATCCTAAGCATGGCCTCACCTGACCTGGTGACTGGGGAACCCATCGGGACCTCACCTGGACCTCATGTCTCCGGTCCCACCGGGGCCTCACCAGGACCTTGTGTCTCTGGTACCCACCTGGATAGCATCAGGATATGGTTACATTCTTCACTAACAGTGACCCAGCCGGACCTATTAACTCTGCTCTTCACCTGGGCCACACCTGGACATGGTGATTCTGGTCTGCACCTGAGACTACCCGGGATCTGTTGACTGTGGTCCCCACCTGGGCTTCACCTGGATATTTTGACTCCGGTCCCCATCTGGGCCTCACCTGGCCCTGTTGACCATGGTCCTCAACTGGGCAAAATTGGGACCCGGTGACTGTGTTCCACAACTGGACCTCACCTCGACCAGGTGACTCTGGTCCCCCTCTGGGTCTCACCGTTCCCTAGTGACTGTGAACCCCACTTTGGCCTGACTTGGACCTGCTGATCCTGTTTGCCACCTGCGCCAGACCTCGAACTGTTGACTCTGGTTCTTTCAAGGCCCTCCCCTGTACCTGGTGATCCTCGTCCCCAACTGGGCCTCACCTGGACGTGGTGACTCTTTTCACCACCGGGACTCACCTCGACCTGCTTACTGTGTTCCATACCTGGGCCTCAAGTAGATCTGTTGACCATTGTCCCCAAGCCGGCCTCACATGAACCTGTTGCCTCTGATCAAATCGGGAGCTCACGTGTACTTGGTTACTCTGGTCCTCATTTGGGACTCATCTTGACCTAGTGAGTATGGTCCCCATCTGGGCTTCACATGGATCTGGTGACTCTGGTCCCCAACTGGACGTCACCTGGATCTGGTGACACTGGTCCCTACCTGGAACGAGTGTCACCATGTCCAGGTGTGGCCCAGGTGAAGACCAGAGTTAGTAGGTCCGGCTTGGTCACTGATAGTGAACAGGGTAACCATATCCTGATGCTACCCAGGTGGGTACCAGAGACACCAGGTCTTGGTGAGGCCCAGGTGGGTCTAGAGACATGAGGTCCAGGTGAGGTCCTGATGGGAACCACAGTCACCAGGTCAGGTGAGGTCATGCTTAGAATCAGTGTCACCAGATAAAAGTGAGGCCCAAGTGGTGCCAGAGTCACCTGGTACAGACGAGGCCAACGTCCGGACGAGAGTTACCAGGATCAAGGTCAGTCCCAGTGGGGAATAGAGTAAACATGTCCCGATGAAGCCCAGGTAGAACCAAGTCACCAGGTCCAGATGAGGCGCAGGTGGGGAGCATGTTTACTAGGTCCCGCTGAGGCCCATTTGAGGACCAGAGTCGCCAGGTCTAGTTGAGGCCTAGAGGGGTACCAGATTCACCTGGTCTAGGTGACATCCAGATGGGGACCAGAGTCACCATGTCAGGGTGAGGTCCAGAGGGGATTAAGAGTCATCATGTCCAGGTGAGACCCAGGTGGCGACCAGTCACCAGATCCAGGTGCGGACCAGCTAAGGACCAGATTCACCAGGCCTAATTGAAGCCAAGGGGTGACCTGAGTCACCAGGTAAGGGTGAGTCCCAGAGGGGGAACCAGAGTAACCAGTATAGTTTGAGGCCCAGAATGGGACCAGAGGTCCCTGGTCAAAGTAGGCCCAGGTGTGGCATAGAGTATCCAGGTCCCAATGATGCCTGGTTGAGGACCAGAGTCACTAGGGCCATGCAGGCCCAGATGGGGAACAGAATCACTAGGTCCTGGTGAGGCATAGAATAAGACCACAGTCACCAGTATCAGGTGAGCCCCTGAGGGAACCAGAGCCACTCTATCCAGCTGAGTCCCAGGTCCATGTGAGGCGCACGTGAGGACCAGATTCATCAGGTCGAATTGAGGTATAGCTGGGTACAAGAGTCACCAAGTCTGGGTGCGGCCTAGGTGGGGCAAGATTCAGCAGTTCTGAGTTAGGTCAAAATGGGGACGAGAGACATCAGGTCCAGGGGAGGCCAAACTGAGGACCAGAGTCAACAGATCCAGGTGAGGTCCATGTTGGAAAGAGAGTCACCAGGTCCAGGAGAGGTTCAGGAGGGGACCAGAGTCACCAGATCCAGGTGAAGTCCAGGTGGGGACCCGAGTCACCAGATCCAGGTGAAGCCAGGTGGGAACCAGTGTCACCATGGGCAGGTGTGGCCCAGGTGAAGACCAGAGTTGATAGGTCCGGCTGGGTCACTGATAGTGAACAGTGTAACCATATCCTGATGGTACCCAGGTGGGTACCAGAGACACCAGGTCCTGGTGAGACCCAGGTGCGACCAGAGACATGAGGTCCAGGTGAGGTCCCGATGGGAACCACAGAGACCAGGTCAGGTGAGGCCATGCTTAGGATCAGAGTCACAGGTTACAGGTGAGGCCCAGGTGGAGCCAGAATCACCTGGTACAGAGAGACCATAGTCGTGGCCAGAGTTACCAGGATCAAGTCAGTCCCAGTGGGGAACTGAGTAACCATGTCCCGATGATGCCAAGATAGAACCAGAATCACCAGGTCCAGATGAGGCGCAGGTGGGGAGCATATTCATAGGTCCCGTTGAGGCCCAGTTGAGGACCAGAGTCACCAGGTCTGGTTGAGGCCTAGAGGGGTACCAGATTCACCTGGTCTAGGTGACATCCAGATGGGGACCAGAGTCACCATGTCAGGGTGAGGCTCAGAGTGGATCCAGAGTAAACATGTCCAGGTGAGGCTCAGGTGTGGAACAAAGTATCCAGGTCATAATGGTCCACAGGTGAGGACCAGAGTCGCCAGATCTGGGTGAGGCCCAGTTAGGATCAGAGTCCCCAGGTCCAGGTGAGGCCAAGAAAGAGTCCATAGCAATCAGGTCCAGGTGGGGAACAAAGTCACCAGGACTGTGTGAGGCCCAGATGGGGACCAGATTCACCAGGGCCAGGTGAGGCCCAGGTGGTGAGCTGAGTCCCCGGGTCTGGGAGAGGACCAGGTAAGGACCAGATTCACCAGGTCCAAGAGGCCCACGTGGGGACCTGAGTCAACAGGTATGGGTGAGCCCCAGGTGGCAACCACACTCACGAGGTCCAGCTGAGGCCAACATGCAGGCCATGCAGAGGAACCATGTCCCGATGATGCCCAGGTTGGTACTAGAGTTACCACGTCCAGGTGAGGCCAACCTGCAGGCCATGCAGTGGAACCATGTCCCGATGATGCCCAGGAAGGGACCAGAATTACCAGCACTAGGTGAAGCCAACCTGCAGGCCATGCAGTGGAACCATGTCCCGATGATGGCCAGGTAGGGACGAGAGTCACCATGTCCAAATGAGACCCTGATGGAGCATATTCACTAGGTCCAGGTTAGGCCCAGTTGAGGACCAGAGTCAAGAGATCTGGTGAGGCCTAGAGGGGTACCAGAATCACCTGGTCCAGGTGACATCCAGATGGGGACCAGAGTCACCAGGTCAGGATGAGGCCCAGAGAGGTTCCAGAGTCATCATGTCCAGGTGATGCTCAGGTGTGGAACAGAGTCACCGGGTACCAATGATGCCCAGGTGAGGACCAGAGTCAGCAGGTCTAGGTGACGCGCAGACAGGATCAGAGTCACCAGTTCCTTGTGAGGCCAAGAAAGAATCCACAGCAATCAGGTCCAGGTGGGGAAAAGTCACCAGGACTGGGTGAGGCCCAAATGGGGACCAGATTCACCAGGTCCAGGTGAGGCCCAGGAGGTGACCAGAGTCCTCGGGTCTGGGGGAGGACCAGGTAAGGACCAGATTCACCAGGTCGAAGAGGCTAACGTGAGGACCTGAGTCACCAGGTATGGGTGAGGCCCAGGTGGCAACCCCACTCACCAGGTCCAGGTGAGGCCAACCTTCAGGCCAGAGTCACCAGATCCAGGTGAGGCCCTAGTGGGACCGGAGTCACCAGGTTAATGTGAGTCTACAAGAACACAACAGTCACCAGGTCCAGGTGTGGGTCATGTGGGAACGAGAGTCACCAGGTCCAGGTGAGACCCATGTGGGGACCAGTCACCAGATCCAGATTGAGGCCTAGGTGGGGGGACCAGAGTCATCAGGACCAGTTAAGGCCAAAGTGTGGAGCAAAGTTATCATGTCCATGTGAGGCCCAGGTGGGGAACAGTGTAACCATGTCCCATTGATGCCAGGTGGGAAAAGAGTCACAAGGTCCAGACGAAGCATAAGTGAGGAGTAGATTCACCAGGTCCTGTTGAGGCCCAGTTGAGGACCAGTGTCCCCAGCTCTGGGTGAGTCCCAGAGGGGGACCAGAGTCACCCGGATCTGGTGATATCCAGGTGGGGACCAGAGTCACCACCTCAGGGTGAGGCCAGAGGTGGACGAGAATCACTAGGTCCAGGTGAGGCCCCGATGTGGAACTGAGAAACCAGGTCCCATGATGCCCATATGAGGACCTGAGTCACCAGGTCCAGGTGAGGTCCCTGTGGTAACCAGTCACCTCGTCCAGGTGAGGCCCAGGTGGGACCACAGTCACCAGGTCCAGGTGAGGCCCAGGTATATAAGGGAGTATCCAGGTCCCAATGATGCCCAGGTAAGGACCAGAGTCAACAGGTCCAGGAGAGGCCCAAATATGGTTCAGAGTCATTGTGTTCCAGGTGTGGCCAGATGGAGACCACAGGAACCAGGTCCAGGAGAGCCCCATATGGGAACCATAGCCACCAGATCCAGGTGATGTCCGGGTGGGACCACAGTCACAAGGTCCAGGTGAGGCGCAGGTGGCAACAGGATTCACCAAGTCCAAGTGAGGCCCAGGTGGCAACCGGTCACCAGATCCAGAATCGGATCAGATAAGGACCATATTCGCCAGGCCCAAGTGAAGCCCAAGGGGTGACCAGAGTCACCAGGTAGGGGTGAGGCCCAGAGGGGGAACCAGAGTAACCAGTTTAGTTTGAGGCCCAGAATGGGACCAGAGGTCACTGGTCAAAGTGAGGTCCAGGTGTGGAATAGAGTATCCAGGTCCCAATGATGCCTTGGTGAGGACCAGAGTCCCTAGGGCCATGCAGGCCCAGATGGGGAACCGAATCACTAGGTCCTGGTGAGACATAGAATAAGACCACATTCAGCAGTATCAAGTGAGCCCCTTGTGGGAACCAGAGCCACTCAATCCAGCTGAGTCCCAGGTCCATGTGAGGCCCACTTGAGGACAAGATTCTTCAGGTTGATTAGAGGCATAGCTGGGGACAAGAGTCACCAGGTCTGGGTGCGGCCTAGGTGGGGCAAGATTCAGCAGTTCTGAGTTAGGTCAAAGTGGGGACGAGAGACACCAGGTCCAGGTGAGGCCAAACTGAGGACCAGAGTCACCAGATCCAGGTGAGGTCCATGATGGAAAGAGAGTCAGCAGGTCCAGGAGAGGTCCAGGTTGGGACCAGTGTCCCCAGATCCAGGTGAAGTCCAGGTGGGGATCAGAGTCACCAGATCCAGGTGAAGCCCAGGTGGGGACCAGAGTCACTAGGTCCAGATGAGGCCCAGGTGAGGACCAGAGTTACCAGGTACACGTGAGGCGCCGGTAGGTATCAGAGGCAACAGGTCCATGTGAGGCAGGCTTGGGGACCATGGTCAAGAGTTCTACTTGAGGCCCAGTGTGGAACACTGTAACCAGGTCCAAGTGAGTCCACGGTGGTGACAAGAGTCACCAGGTCCAGGTAAGGCCCAGGTGGGGACCAGGATCACCAGGTACAGGGGAGGCCCTTGAAAGAACCAGAGTCAACATTTCGAGGTCAGGCGCAGGTGACAACCAGGTTCAGCAGGTCCAAGTCAGGCCAAAGTGGGGTTCACAGTCACTAGAGCACGGTGAGACCCAGAGGGGGACCAGAGTAACCTGGTCCAGGTGAGGTCCAGGTGTGGAACACAGTCACCGGGTCCCAATTTTGCCCAGTTGAGGACCATGGTCAACAGGGCCAGGTGAGGCCCAGATGGGAATCGGAGTGCCCAAATCCAGGTGAAGCCCAGATTGGCACCATAGTCACCCGATCCAGGGTAGTCTCAGGTGCAGACCAGAATCACCAGTTCCAGGTGAGGTGCAGGTGGCAACCACACTCACCAGGTCCCGGTGAGACCCTCGTGGGGACCAGAGTCACGAGGTACATGAGAATCTAGAAACACTGCAGCCACCAGGTCCACATGATGTCCATTTGGGAACGAGAATCACCAGTTAGAGATGAGGACCCTGTGGGGATCCGACTCACCATGTCCAGGTGAGACCCAGGTGGGAACCAGTGTCACCATGTCCAGGTGTGGCCCAGGTGAAGACCAGAGTTAATAGGTCCGGCTGGGTCACTGTTAGTGAACAGTGTAACCATATCCTGATGCTACCCAGGTGGGTACGAGAGACACCAAGTCCTGGTGAGGCCCAGGTGAGACCAGAGACATGAGGACCAGGTGAGGTCCCATGGGCACCACAGACATCATGTGAGGTGAGTCCATGCTTAGGATCAGATTCAACAGTTACAGGTGAGGCCCAGGTGGAGCCAGAGTCACCTGGTACAGAAGAGCCAAAAGTCAGGACCAGAGTTACCAGGATCAGGTCAGTCCCAGTGGGGAATAGAGTAACCATGACCCGATGATGCCCAGGTAGAACCAGAGTCACCAGGTCCAGATGAGGCGCAGGTGGGGAGCATGTTCACTAGGTCCCGGTGAGGCCCAGTTGAGGACCAGTGTCACCAAGTCTAGTTGAGGCCCAGAGGGGTACCAGATTCACCTGGTCTTGGAGACATCCAGATGGGTACCAGAGTCTTCAGGTCAGGGTGAGGCCCAGAGTGGTTCCAGAGTCAACATGTGCAGGTGAGGCTCAGGTGTGGAACAGAGTCACCAGGTACCAATGATGCCCAGGTGAGGACCAGAGTCAACAGGTCTGGGTGAGGCGCAGATAGGATCAGAGACACCAGTTCCAGGTGAGGCCAAGAAACAGTCCAAAGCAATCAGGTACAGGTGGGGAACAAAGTCACCTGGACTGGGTGAGGCCCAGATGGGACCAGATCCACCAGGTCCAGGTGAGCCCATGTGGTGTCCAGAGTCCCCGAATCTGGGAGAGGAACAGGTAAGGACCAGATTCACCAGGTCCAAGAGTCTCACGTTGGGACCTGAGTCACCAGGTATGGGTGAGACCCAGGTGGCAACCCCACACACCAGGTCCAGTTTAGGGCAACCTTCAGGCCATGCAAAGCAACCATGTCCCGATGATGCCCAGGTAGGGACCAGAGTCACCAGGTCCAGATGAGGCGCAGGTGGGGAGCATGTTCACTAGGTCCCGGTGAGGCCCAGTTGAGGACCAGAGTCACCAAGTCAAGTTGAGGCCTAGAGGGGTACCAGTTTCACCTGGTCTAGGTGACATCCAGATGGGGACCAGTGTCACCATGTCAGGCTGAGGCCCAGAGGGGATCCAGAGTCATCATATCCAGGTGAGGCTCAGGTTGGAACAGAGTATCCCTGTCATAATGGACCACAGGTGAGTACCAGAGTCACCAGTTCTGGGTGAGGCCCAGTTAGGATCAGAGTCACCAGTTCCAGGTGAGGACAAGAAGGAGTCCACAGCAATCAGGCCCAGATGGGGAACAAAGTCACCAGGACTGGGTGAGGCCCAGATGGGGACCAGATTCACCAGGCCCAGGTGATTCCCAGGTGGTGACCAGACTTACCAGTTCCGGGTGAGGACCAGGTAAGGGTCAGATTCACCAGGTCCAAGTGATGAGCACGTGGGGACCTGTGTCACCAGGTATGGGTGAGGCACTGGTGAAAACCCCACTAACCAGGTCCAGGTGAAGCCAACATGCAGGCCATGCAGAGGAACCATGTCCCAATGATGCCCATGTAGGGAATAGACTTACCGGGTCCAGGTGCGGCCAACCTGCATGCCATGCAGAGAAACCATGTCCCGTTGATGCCCAGGTAGGGACCAGATTTACCAGGTCCAGGTGACGCCAACCTGCAGGCCATGCAGTGGAACCATGTCCCGATGATGCCCAGGTAGGGACCAGAGTCACCAGGTCCAAATGAGGCCCAGATGGAGCATATTCACTAGGTCCAGGTGAGGACCAGTTGAGGACCAGGGTCACCAGATCTCGTTGAGGCCTAGAGGGGTACCAGAATCACCTGGTCCAGGTGAAATCCAGATGGGTACCAGAATCACCAGGTCAGGGTGAGTCCCAGAGAGGTTCCAGAGTCATCATGTCCAGGTGAGGCTCAGGTGCGGAACTGAGTCACCAGGTACCAATGATGCCCAGGTGAGGACCAGAGTCAACAGGTCTGGGTGAGGCGCAGATAGGATCAGAGACACCGGTTCCAGGTGAGGCCAAGAAGGAGTCCACAGCAATCAGGTCCAGGTGGGGAACAAAGTCACCAGGACTGGGTGAGGCCCAGATGGGGACCACAATCACCAGGTCCAGGTGAGGCCCAGTTGGGGACCAGAGTACCCGGGTCTGGGAGAGTACCAGGTAAGCAACAGATTAACAGGTCCAAGAGGCCCACGTGGGGACCTGAGTCACCAGGTTTCGGTGAGGCCCAGGTGGCTACCCCACTCACCAGGTCCAAGTGAGGCGAACCTGCAGGCCAGAGTCAACAGATCCAGTTGAGGTCCTAGTGGAGACACGAGGCACCAGGTAAATGTGTGTCTACAAGAACACCACAGTCACCAGGTCCAGGTTTGGTTCATGTGGGAACGAGAGTCACCAGGTCCAAGTGAGACCCAGGGGGGGACCACAGTCACCAGGTCCTGATTGAGGCCTAGGTGGGGGGACCAGAGTCATCAGGAGCAGTTGAGCCCAAAGTGTGGAGCAAAGTTATCATGTCCAGGTGAGGCCCAAGTGGGGAACACAGTAACCATGTCCCATTGATTCCAGGTGGGAAAAGAGTCACAAGGTCAGACGAGGTCTAAGTGAGGAGTAGATTCACCAGGTCCTGTTGAGGCCCAGCTGAGGACAAGTGTCCCCAACTCCGGGTGAGTCCCAGAGGGGGACCAGAGTCCCCCGGTTCTGGTGATATCCAGGTGGGAACCAGAGTCAGCATGTCAGGAAGAGGCCCAGAGGGGGACGAGAATCACTAGGTCTAGGTGAGGCCCCGATGTGGAACTGAGAAACCAGGTCCCATGATGCCCATATGAGGACGTGAGTCACCAGGTCCAGGTGAGGTCCCTGTGGGAACCAGTCACCTCACCCAGGTGAGGCACAGGTGAGACCACAGTCACCAGGTCCAGGTGAGGCCCAGGTATATAAGAGAGTATCCAGGTCCCAATGATGCCCAGGTAAGGACCAGAGTCAACAGGTCAAGGAGAGGCCCAAATATGGATCAGAGTCATTGTGTTCCAGGTGAGGCCAGATGGAGACCACAGGAACCAGGTCCAGGAGAGCCCCATATGGGAACCAGAGCCACCAGATCCAGGTGAGGTCCACGTGAGGACACAGTCTCAAGGTCCAGGTGAGGTGCACGTGGCAACAGGATTCACCAAGTCCAGGTGAAGCCCGGGTGGCGACCAGTCACGACATCCAGGTGCGGACCAGCTAAGGACCAGAATCACGAGGCCCAAGAGAACACCAAGGGGTGACCAGAGTCACCAGGTAAGGGTGAGGCCCAGAGAGGGAACCAGAGTAACCATTTAGTTTGAGGCCCAGAATGGGACCAGAGGTCCCTGGTCAAAGTGAAGCTCTTGTGGGGTATAGAGTATCCAGGTCCCTGTGATGCCTGGGTGAGGACCAGAGTCACTAGGGCCATGCAGGCCCAGATGGGGAACAGAATCACTAGGTCCTGTTGAGGCATAGAAACACACCCCAGTCAGCAGTATCAGGTGAGCCCCTTGTGGGAACTAGAGCCACTCTCTCCAGCTGAGTCGCAGGTCCATGTGAGGCCCACGTGAGGACCAGATTCATCAGGTCGAATTGAGGCATAGCTGGGGACAAAATCACCAGTTGTGGGTGCGGCCTAGGTGGGGCAAGATTCAGCAGTTCTGAGTTATGTCAAAATGGGGACGAGAGACACCAGGTCCAGGTGAGGCCAAACTGAGGACCAGAGTCACCAGATCCAAGTGAGGACCATGTTGGAAAGAGAGTCACCAGGTCCAGGAGAGGTCCAGGTGTGGACCAGAGTCACCAGATCCAGGTGAAGCCCAGTTGGGGACCAGAGTCACTAGGTCCAGTTGAGGCCCAGGTGAGGAGCAGAGTTACCAGGTACACGTGAGGCCTTGGTGGGTATCAGAGGCATCAGGTCCATGTGAGGCCGGCTTGGGGACCATGGTCAACAGGTCTACTTGAGGCCCAGGACTGGAACATAGTAAGCAGGTCCAGGTGAGTCCTCCGTGGTGACAAGTGTCACCACGTCCAGGTGAGGCCCTGGTGGGGACCAGGATCACCAGGTACAGGGGAGGACCTTGAAAGAACGAGAGTCAACAGTTCGAGGTCAGGCGCAGGTGGCAACAAGTGTCAGGAGGTCCAAGTCAGGCCAAAGTGGGGTTGACAGTCACTTGGGATGGTTGAGACCCAGAGGGGGACCAGAGTCATGTGGTCCAGGTGAGGTCCAGTTGTGGTACACAGTCACCGGGTCCCAATTTTGCCCAGGTGAGGACCATGGACAACAGGGCCAGGTGAGGCCCAGATGGGGACCGGAGTCCCCAAATCCAGGTGAAGCCCAGGTGGGGACCAGTCACCAGATCCAGGTTAGTCTCAGGTGCAGACAAGAATCACCAGGTCCAGGTGAGGTGCAGGTGGCAACCACACTCACCAGGTCCCGGTGAGTCCCTGGTGGGGACCAGAGTCACGAGGTACATGAGAAGCTAGAAACACTGCAGCCACCAGGTCCACATGATGTCCATGTGGGAACGAGAATCACCAGTTACAGGTGAGGACCAGGTGGGGATCCCACTCACCATTTCGAGGTGAAACCCAGGTGGGAACCAGTGTCACCATGTCCAGGTGTGGCCCAGGTGAAGACCAGAGTTAATAGGTCCGGCTGGGTCACTGTTAGTGAACAGTGTAACCATATCCTAATGCTACCCAGGTGGGTACCAGAGACACAGGTCCTGGTGAGGCCCAGGTGGGACCAGAGATATGAGGTCCGGGTGAGGTCCAAATGGGAACCACAGTCACCAGGTCAGGTGAGGCCATGCTTAGGATCAGAGTCACCAGTTACAGGTGAGGCCCAGGTGGAGCCAGAGTCACCTGGTACAGAAGAGGCCAAAGTCAGGACCAGAGTTACCAGGATCAGGTCAGTCCCGGTGGGGAATAGAGTAACCTTGTCCCGGTGATGCCCAAGTAAAACCAGAGTCACCAGGTACAGATGAGGCGCAGGTGGGGAGCATGTTCACTAGGTCCCCGTGAGCCCCAGTTGAGGACCAGGGTCACCAGGTCAAGTTGAGGCCTAGAGGGATACCAGATTCACCTGGTCTAGGTGACATCGGGATGGGGACCAGAGTCATCATGTCATGGTGAGGCCCTGAGGGGATCCAGAGTCATCATGTCCAGGTGAGGCTCAGGTGTGGAACAGAGTATCCAGGTCATAATGGTCCATAGGAGAGGACCAGAGTCACCAGATCTGGGCGAGGCCCACTTAGGATCAGAGTCACCAGTTCCAGGTGAGGCCAAGAAGGAGTCCACAGCAATCAGGTCCAGGTGGGGTGACAAATTCACCATGACTGGATGTGGACCAGATGGGGACCAAATTAACCTGGTTCAGGTGATTCCCAGGTGGTTACCCGAGTTAGGAGTTTCGGGTGAGGACCAGGTAAGGACCAGATTCACCAGGTCCAAGTGAGGCCCACGTGGGGACCTGTGTCACCAGGCATGGGTGAGGCCAAGGTGGCAATCGCCACTCACCAGGTCCAGGTGAGTCCAACCTGCAGGCCATGCAGAGGAACCATGTCCCGATGATGCCCAGGTAGGAACTAGAGTTACCGGGTCCAGGTGAGGCCAACCTGCAGGCCATGTGTGGAACCATGTCCCGATGATGCCCCGGTAGGGACCAGAATTACCAGGTCCAGGTGAGGCCAACCTGCAAGTCATGCAGTGGAACCATGTCCCGATGATGCCCAGGTAGTGACCAGAGTCACCAGGTGCAAATTTGGCCCAGATGGAGCATATTCACTAGGTCCAGGTGAGGCCCAGTTGAGAACCAGAGTCACCAGATCTGGTTGAGGCCTAGAGGGGTACCAGAATCACTTGGTCCAGGTGACATCCAGATGGGGACCAGAATCACCAGGTCAGGGTGAGGCCCAGAGGGGTTCCAGAGTCATCATGTCCAGGTGAGGCTCTGGTGTGGAACAGAGTCACCAGGTACCAATGATGCCCAGGTGAGGACAAGGGTCACCATGTCTGGGTGACGCGCAGATATGATCAGAGTCACCAGTTCCCGGTGAGGCCAAGAAAGAGTCCACAGGAATCAGGTCCAGGTGGGGAACAAAGTCACCATGACTGGGTGAGGCCCAGATGGGGACCAGATTCACAGGTCCAGATGAGGCCCAGTTGGGGACCAGAGTACCCGGATCTGGGAGACGACCAGGTAACGACCAGATTAACAGGTCCAAGAGGCCCATGTGGGGAACTGAGTCACCAGTTATGGGTTGGCAACCTCACTCACCAGGTCCAGGTGAGGACAACCTTCAGGCAAGAGTCACCAGATCCATGTGAGGCCCTTGTGGGGACCGGAGTCACCAGGTAAATGTGCGGCTACAAAAATACCACAGTCACCATGTCCAGGTGTGGTTCATGTGGGAACGAGAGACACCACGTCTAGGTGAGAACCAGGTGGGGACCACAGTCACCAGGTCCAGATTGAGTCCTGGGGGGGGACCAGAGTCATCAGGACCAGTTGAGGCCAAAGTATGGAGCAAAGTTATCATGTCCAGAGAGGCCCAAGGGGGGAACAGATTAACCATGTCCCATATATGCCAGGTGGGAAAAGAGTCACAAGGTCCCGGTGAGGCGCAGGTGGCAACAGGATTCACCAAGTCCATGTTAAGCCCAGGTGGGGACCACAGTCACCAGATCCAGGGTAGTCTCAGGTGCAGACCAGAATCACCAGGTCCAGGTGTGGTGCAGGTGGCAACCACACTCACCAGGTCCCGGTGAGGCACTGGTGGGGACCAGAGTCACGAGGTACATGATGAGCTAGAAACAGATAGGATCCCTGGGTGGCGCAGCGGTTTGCGCCTGCCTTTGGCCCAGGGCGCGATCCTGGAGACCCGGGATCGAATCCCACGTCGGGCTCCCGGTGCATGGAGCCTGCTTCTCCCTCTGCCTGTGTCTCTGCCTCTCTCTCTCTCTCTGTGACTATCATAAATCAATAAAAAGTAAAAAAAAAAGATTCTAGAAACACTGCGGCCAAAAGGTCCACATGATCTCCATGTGGGAACGAGAATCACTAGTTACAGGTGAGGACCAGGTGGGGATCCGACTCACCATATCCAGGTGAGACCCAGGTGGGAAACAGTGTCACCATGTCCAGGTGTGGTCCAGGTGAAGACCAGAGTTAATAGGTCCGGCTGGGTCACTGTTAGTGAACAGTGTAACCATATCCTGATGCTACCTAGGTGGGTAGCAGAGACACCAGGTCTTGGTGAGGCCCAAGTGGAACCAGAAACATGAGGTCCAGATGAGGTCCCGATGGGAACCACAGTCACCAGGTCAGGTGAGGCCATGCTTAGGATCAGAGTCACCAGTTCCAGGTGAGGCCCAGGTGGAGCCAGAGTCACCTGGTACAGAAGAGGCCAAAGTCAGGACCAGAGTTACCAGGATCAGGTCAGTCCCAGTGTTGAATAGAGTAACCATGTCACGATGACGCCCACGTAGAAACAGAGTCACCAGGTCCAGATGAGGCGCAGGTGGGGAGCATGTTCACTAGGTCCCGGAGAGGCCCAGTTGAGGACCAGAGTCACCAGGTCAAGTTGAGGCCTAGAGGGGTACCAGATTCACCTGGTCTAGGTGACATTCAGATGGTGACCAGAGTCACCATGTCAGGGTGAGGAACAGAAAGGTTCCAGAGTCATCATGTCCAGGTGAGGCTCAGTTGTGGAACAGAGTATCCAGGTCATAAAGGTCCACAGGTGAGGACCAGAGTCACCAGATCTCGGTGAGGCCCAGTTAGGATCAGAGTCACCAGTTCCAGGTGAGGCCAAGAAGGAGTCCACAGCAATCAGGTCCAGGTGGGGAACAAAGTCACCAGGACTGGATGAGGCCCAGATGGGATTCAGATTCAAAAGGTCCAGGTGATTCCCAGGTGGTTACCAGAGTTACAAGTTTCGGTTGAGGACCAGGTAAGGACCAGATTCACCAGGTCCAAGTGAGGCCTCTTGGGTACCTGAGTCACCAGGTATGGGTGAGGCCCAGGAACAAACCCACTCACCAGTTCCAGGTGAGGAAATCCTGAACGCCATGCAGAGGAACCATGTCCCGATGATGCCCATGTAGGGACTAGAGTTACCAGGTCCAGGTGAAGTCAACCCGCAGGCCATGCAGTGGAACCATGTTCCGATGAAGCCCAGGTAGGGACTACAGTCACCGGGTCCAAATGAGGCCCAGATGGAGCATATTCACTAGGTCCAGGTGAGGCCCAGTTGAGGACCAGAGTCACCAGATCTTGTTGAGGCTTAGAGGGGTACCAGAATCACCTGGTCCAAGTGGCATCCAGATGGAGACCAGAGTCACCAGTTTAGGGTGAGGCCCAGAGAGGTTCCAGAGTCATCATGTCCAGGTGAGGCTCAGGTGTGGAACAGAGTCACCAGGTACCAATCATGTCCAGGTGAGGACCAGGGTCACCAGGTCTGGGTGACGCGCAGATAGGATCAGAGTCACCAGTTAAAGGTGAGGCCAAGAAAGAGTCCACAGCAATCAGGTCCAGGTGGGGAACAATGTCACCAGGACTGGATGACGCCCAGATGGGGACCAGAAACACCAGGGCCAGGTGATTCCCAGGTGGTGACCAGAGTTACGAGTTCCGGGTGAGAACAAGGTAAGGACCAGATTCACCCGGTCCAAGTGAGGCCCACGTGGGGACCTGTGTCACCAGGCATGGGAGAGGCACAGGAGACAACCCCACTCACCAGGTCCAGGTGATGCCAACCTGCAGGCCATGCAGAGGAACCATGTCCCCATGATGCCCAGGTAGGGACTAGAGTTACCAGGTCCAGGTGATGCCAACCTTCAGGCCTTGTGTGGAACCATGTCCCGATGATGACCAGGTAGGGACCAGAGTTACAAGGTCCTGGTGAGGCCAACCAGCAGGCCATGCAGTGGAACCATATCCCTATGATGCCCAGGTAGGGACCAGATTCACCAGGCCCAAGTGAAGCCCAGGGGGTGACCAGAGTCACCAGGTAAGGGTGAGGCCTAGAGGGGGAACCAGAGTAACCAGTTTAGTTTGAGGCCCAGAATGGGACCAGAGGTCCCTGGTCAAAGTGAGGCCCAGGTGAATAGAGTATCCAGGTCCCAATGATGCCTGGGTGAGGACCAGAGTCACTAGGGCCATGCAGGCCCCGATGCGGAACAGAATCAGTAGGTCCTGGTGAGGCATAGAATAAGACCACTGGTGAATAAGTCACCAGTAACAGGTGAGCCCCTTGTGGGAACCAGAGCCACTGTATCCAGCTGTGTCCCAGGTCCATATGAGGTACACTTGTGGACCAGATTCCTCAGGTCGAATTGAGGCATAGCTGGGGACAAGAGTCACCAGGTCTGGGTGCGCCCTAGGTGGGGCAAGATGCAGCAGTTCTGAGTTAGGTCAAAGTGGGGACGAGAGACACCATGTCCAGGTGAGGCCAAACTGAGGATCAGAGTCACCATATCCAAGTGAAGTTCATGTTGGAATGAGAGTCACCAGTTCCAGGAGAGGTCCAGGTGGGGACCAGAGCCACCAGATCCAGGTGAAGCCCAGGTGGGAACCAGAGTCACTAGGTCCAGATGAGGCCCAGGTGAGGACCAGAGTTACCAGGTACACGTGAGGCCCCGGTGGGGATCAGAGGCAACAGGTCCATGTGAGGCCGTCTTGGGGACCATGGTCAACAGGTCTACTTGAGGCCCAGGTGTGGAACACAGTAAGCAGGTCCAGGTGAGTCCGCAGTGGTGCCTAGAGTCACCACGTCCACGTGAGGCCCAGGTGGGGACCAGGATAACCAGGTACAGGGGAGGCCCTTGAAAGCACCAGAGTCAACATTTCGAGGTCAGGCGCAGGTGGCAACCAGGGTCAGCAGGCCCAAGTCAGGCCAAAGTTGGGTTCAAAGTCACGAGGGGACGGTGAGACCCAGAGGGGGACCAGAGTCATGTGGTCCAGGCGAGGTCCAAGTGTGGAAAACAGTCACCGGGTCCCAATTTTGCCCAGTAGAGGACCATGGTCAACAGGGCCAGGTGAGGCCCGGATGGGGACCAGAGTCCCCAAATCCGGGTGAAGCCCTGGTGGGGACCACAGTCACCAGATCCAGGGTAGTCTCAGGTGCAGAACAGAATCAACGGTTCCAGGTGTGCTGCAGGTGGCAACCACACTCACCAGGTCCCGGTGAGGCCCTAGTGGGGACCAGAGTCACGAGGTACATGAGAAGCTAGAAACACTGCAGCCACCAGGTCCACATGATGTCCATGTGGGAACGATAATCACCAGTTACAGGTGAGGACCAGGTGGCTCTCCGACTCACCATGTCCAGGTGTGTCCCAGGTGAAGACCAGAGTTAATATGTCCAGCTGGGTCACTGTTAGTGAACAGTGTAACCATATCCTGATGCTGCCCAGGTGGGTACCAGAGACACCATGTCCAGGTGAGGCCCAGGTGGGACCAGAGACATGAGGTCCAGGTGAGGTCCCGATGGGAACCTCAGTCACCAGGTCAGGTGAGGCCATGCTTAGGATCAGAGTCACCAGTTACAGGTGAGGCCCAGGTAGAGCCAGAGTCACCTGGTACAGAAGAGGTCAAAGTCAGGACCAGAGTTACCAGGATCAGGTCAGTCCCAGTGTGGAATAGAGTAACCATGTCCCGATGATGCCCAGGTAGAACCAGAGTCACCAGGTCCAGATGAGGGGCAGGTAGGGAGCATATTCACTAGGTCCCGGTGAGGCCCTGTTGAGAACTAGAGTCACCAGGTCCAGTTGAGGCCTAGAGGGGTACCAGATTCACCTGGTCTAGGTGACATCCAGATGGGGACCAGAGTCACCATGTCAGGGTGAGGCCCAGAGTGGATCCAGAGTCATCATGTCCAGGGGAGGCTCAGGTGTGTAACAGAGTATCCAGGTCATAATGGTCCACAGTTGAGCACCAGAGTCACCTGATCTGGGTGAGGCCCAGTTAGGATCATCGTAACCAATTCCAGGTGAGGCCAAGAAGGAGTCCACAGCAATCAGGTCCAGGGGGGAACAAAGTCACCAGTACTGGGTGAGGCCCAGATGGGGACCAGATTCACCAGGTCCAGGTGATTCCCAGGTGGAGACCAGGGTTAACAATTCCCGGTGAGGACCAGGTAAGGACCAGATTCACTAGTTCCAAGTGAGGCCCACGTGGGGACCTGTGTATCCAGGTATGTGTGAGGACCAGGTGGCAACCCCACTCACCAGGTCCGGCTGAGGCCAACCTGCAGGCCATACAGAGGAACCGTGTCCCGAAGATGCCCAGGTGGGACCAGAGTTAGCAGGTCCAGGTGAGGCTAACATGGAGGTCATGCAGTGGCACCATGTCCCGATGGAGCAAACATAGGGACCGGAGTCACCACGTCCAATTGAGGCCCAGATGGAGCATATTCAATAGGTCCAGGTGAGGCCCAGTTGAGGACCAGAGTCACCAGATCGGGTTGAGACCCAGAGGTGTACCAGAATCACCTGTTCCAGGTGACATCTAGATGAGGACCAGAGTCACCATGTCAGTGTGAGTCCCAGAGTGGTTCCAGAGTCACCTCGTCCAGGTGAGGCCCATGTGGGACCAGAGTCACCATGTCCAGGTGAGGACCAGATATGTAAGAGAGTATCCAGGTCCCAATAATGCCCAGGAAAGGACCAGAGACAACAGGTCCAGGAGAGGCCCAAATATGGATCAGAGTCATTGTGTTCCAGGTGAGGCCAGAAGGAGACAACAGGACCCAGGTCCAGGAGAGCCCCATATGGTAACCAGAGCCACGAGATCCAGGTGAGGTCCAGGTGGGACCACAGTCACAAGGTCCAGGTGAGGCGCTGGTGCAACAGGATTCACCAAGTCCCGGTGAGGCCAGGTGGCGACCAGTCACCAGATCCAAATGTGAAGCAGCTAAGGACCACATTCACCAGGCCCAAGTGAAGCCCAAGGCGTGACCAGAGTCACCAGGTAAGGGTGAGGTTCAGAGGGGGAACCAGAGTAACCAGTTTAGTTTGAGGCCCAGAATGGGACCAGAGGTCCCGGGTAAAAGTGAGGCCCAGGTGTGGAATAGAGTATCCAGGTCCCAATGATGCCTGGGTGAGGACCAGAGTCACTAGGGCCATGCAGGCCCAGATGGGGAACAGAATCACTAGGTCCTGGTGAGGCATAGAATAAGACCACAGTCACCAGTATCTGGTGTGCCCCTTGTGGGAACCAGAGCCACTCTATCCAGCTGAGTCCCAGGTCCATGTGAGGCCCACGTGAGGACCAGATTCATCAGGTCGAATTGAGGCATAGCTGGGGACAAGAGTCACCAGGTCGGGGTGCGGCCTAGGTGGGGCAAGATTCAGCAGTTCTGAGTTAGGTCAAAGTGGGGACGAGAGACACCAGGTCCAGTTGAGGCCAAACTGAGGAAGAGTCACCAGATCCAGGTGAGGTCCATGTTGGAAAGAGAGTCACCAGGTCCAGGAGAGGTCCAGGTGGGGACCAGAGTCTCCAGATCCAGGGGAAGCCCAGGTGGGGACCAGAGTCACTAGGTCCAGATGAGGCCCAGGTGAGGATCAGAGTTACCAGGCACACGTGAGGCCCTGGCGGGGATCACAGCCAAAATGCCACGTGAGGCCGGCTTGGGGACCATGGTCAACATGTCTACCTGAGGCCCAGGTGTGGAACACTGTAAGCCTGTCCAGATGGGTCCCCAGTGGTGACAAGAGTCACCACGTCCAGTTGAGGCCCAATTGGGGACCAGGATCACCAGGTACAGGGTAGGCCCTTGAAAGAACCAGAGTCAACAGTTCGAGGTGGCGCAGGTGGCAACCAGGGTCAGGAGGTCCAAGTCAGGCCAAAGTTGGGTTCACAGTCACTAGGGCACAGTGAGACCCAGAGGGGGACCAGAGTCACCTGGTCCAGGTGAGGTCCAGTTGTGGAACACAGTCACCGGGCCCCAATTTTGTCCAGTTGAAGACCATGGACAACAGGGCCAGGTGAGGCCGGGATGGGGACCGGAGTCCCCAAATCCAGGTGAAGCCCAGGTTGGACCACAGTCACAAGATCCAGGGTAGTATCAGGTGCAGACCAGAATCACCAGGTCCTGGTGAGGTGCAGGTGGCAACCACACTCACCAGGTCCCGGTGAGGCCCTGGTGCGGCCCAGATTCTCGAAGTACATGAGAAGCTAGAAACACTGCAGCCACCAGTTCCACATGATGTCCATGTGGGAACGAGAATCACCAGTTAAAGGTGAGGACCAGGTGGGGATCTGACTCACCTTGTCCAGGTGAGACCCTGGTAGGAACCAGTGTCACCCTGTCCAGGTGTGGACCAGGTGAAGACCAGAGTTAACAGGTCTGGCTGGGTCACTGTTAGTGAACAGTGTAACCATATCCTGATGCTACTCAGGTGGGTACCAGACACAAGATCCTGGTGAGGCCCAGGTGGAACCAGAGACATGAGGGCCAGGTGAGATACCGATGGAAACCACAGTCACACAGGTCAGGTGAGGCGATGCTTAGGATCAGAGTCACCACTTACAGGTGAGGTCCAGGTGGAGCCAGAGTCACATGGTACAGAAGAGGCCAAAGTCAGGACCAGAGTTACCACGATCAGGTCAGTCCCACTGGGGAATAGAGTACCACGTCCCGATGATGCCCAGGTAGAACCAGAGTTACCAGGTCCAGGTGCGGCCAACCTGAAGGCCATGCAGTGGAACCGTGTCCTGATGATTCCCAGTTAGGGACCAGAGTCACCAGGTCGAAATGAGGCCCAGACGGAGCATATTCACTAGGTCCAGGTGAGGCCCAGTTGAGGACCAGAGTCACCAGACCTGGTTGAGGCCTAGAGGGGTACCAGAATCACCTGGTCCAGGTGCCATCCAGATGGGTCCAGAGTCACCATGTCAGGGTGAGGCCCAGAGAGGTTCCAGAGTCATCATGGCCAGGTGAGACTCAGGTGTGGAACAGAGTATCCAGGTCATAATGGTCCACAGGTGAGGACCAGAGTCACCAGATCTGGGTGAGGCCCAGTTAGGATCAGAGTCAACTGTTCCAGTAGAGGCCAAGAGGAGTCCACAGCAATCAGGTCCAGGTGGGGAACAAAGTCACGAGGACTGGGTGAGGCCCAGAGGGGGGAACAGATTCACCGGGTCCAGGTGATTCCCAGGTGGTGACCAGGGTTACCAGGTCCGGGTGAGGACCAGGAAAGGACCAGATTCACCAGGTCCAAGTGAGGCCCACGTGGGAACATGTGTCACAGGTATGGGTGAGCCCCGGGTGGCAACCCCACTCACTAGGTCCAGGTTGAGGCCAACCTGGAGGCCATGCAGAGGAACAGTGTCCCGGTGATTGGCCCAGGTAGGGACCAGAGTTACCAAGTCCAGCTGCGGCCAAACCTGCGGCCATGCAGTGGATCCATGTCCCGATGCTGCCCAGGTAGGGACACAGTCACAGGTCCAACTGAGGCCCAGATGGAGCATATTCACTAGGTCCAGGTGAGGCCCAGTTGAGGACCAGAGTCCCCAGACCTGGTTGAGCCTAGAGGGGTCCCAGAGTCACCTGGTCCAGGTGACATCCAGATGGAGACGAGAGTCACCAGGTCAGGGTTAGGCCCAGAGTGGTTCCAGAGTCATCATGTCCACGTGAGTCTCAGGTGTGGAACAGACCAGCAGGTACCAATGATGCCCAGGTGAGGACCAGAGTGACCAGGTCTGGGTGACGCGCAGATAGGATCAGAGTCACCAGGTCCAGGTGAGGCCAAGAAAGAGTCCACAGCAATCAGGTTCCTAGGTGGGGAACAAAGTCACCAGGACTTGGTGAGGCCAGATGGGATCTGATTCATCATCAGGCCCAGGTGAGGCCCAGGTGGTGAACAGAGTCCCCGGGATTGGGAGAGGACCAGGTACGGACCAGATCACCAGGTTCCAAGAGGCCCACGTGGGGACCTGAGTCACCAGGTATGGGTGAAGCCCAGGTGGCAACCCCACTCCCCAGGTCCAGGTGAGGCCAACCTGCAGGCCAGATCACCAGATGCAGGTGAGTTCCAGGTGGCTCGCACCATGGTCCAGTTCTTGGATAAATGTTTTCATTGGAACGAGAGTCACCATGGTCCAGGTGTAGACCAGGGGGGACCACATTCACCAAGTCCTGATTGAGGCCTAGGTGGGGGACCAGATTCATCAGGAGAGCAGTTGAGACCCAAAGTGTGGGCAAAGTTACTCATGTCCATGTGAGGGCCAAGGGGGAACACAGTAACCATGTCCCTGATTCCAGGTGGGAAAGAGTCACACAGGTCAGACGAGGTCTAAGTGAGGAGTAGATATCACCAGTCCCTGTTTGAGGCCCGCTGAGGACAAGTGTCCCCAACTCCGGGTGAGTCCCAAGGGGGACCAGAGTCCCCGTTCTGGTATATCCAGGTGGGAACCAGAGTCACATGTCAGGAAGAGGCCCAGAGGGGGACGAGAATCACTAGGTCTAGTGAGGCCCCGATGTGGAACTGAGAAACCAGGTCCCATGATGCCCATATGAGGACGTGAGTCACCAGGTCCAGGTGAGGTCCCTGTGGGAACCAGTCACCTCGCCCAGGTGAGAGCACAGTGAGACCACAGTCACCAGTCCAGTGAGGCCCAGGTATTAAGGAGAGTATCCAGGTCCCAATGATGCCCAGTAAGACCGAGTCAACAGGTCAAGGAGAGGCCCATATGATCAATCAGAGTCATTGTGTTCCAGGTGAGGCCAGAGAGACACACAGGAACCAGGTCCGAGAGCCCCATATGGAACCAGAGCCACCAATCCAGGTGAGGTCCACTTGAGGACACAGTCTCAAGGTCCAGGTGAGGTGCACGTGGCAACAGGATTCACCAAGTCCAGGTGAAGCCCGGGTGGCGACCAGTCACGACATCCAGGTGCGGACCAGCTAAGGACCAGATCACAGGCCCGAGAAAACACCAAGGGGTGACCAGAGTCACCAGGTAAGTGAGGCCCAGAGAGGGAACCAGAGTAACCATTTAGTTTGAGGCCCAGAATGGGACCAGAGGTCCCTGGTCAAAGTGAAGCTCTTGTGGTTATAGAGTATCCAGGTCCCTGTGATGCCTGGGTGAGACCAGATCACTAGGGCCATGCAGGCCCAGATGGGGAACAGAATGGTCACTAGGTCTGTTGAGGCATAGAAACACACCCAGTCACAGTATCAGGTGAGCCCCTTGTGGGAACAGAGCCACTCTCTCCAGCTGAGTCGCAGGTCCATGTGAGGCCCACGTGAGGACCAGATTCATCAGGTCGAATTGAGCATAGCTGGGACAAATCACCAGTTGGGGTGCGGCCTAGGTGGGCAAGATCAGCAGTTCTGAGTTATGTCAAATGGGGACGAGAGACACCAGGTCCGGTGAGGCCAAACTGAGACCAGAGTCACCAGATCCAAGTGAGGACCATGTTGGAAAGAGATCCCCATCCAGGAAGGTCCAGGTGTGGACCAAGTCACCAGATCCAGTGTAAGCCCAGTGGGGACCAGAGTCACTAGGTCCAGTTGAGGCCCAGTGAGCAAGTTACCAGGTACACGTGAGGCCTTGTGGGTATCAGAGGCATCAGGTCCATGTGAGGCCGGCTGGGGACCAGGGTCAACAGGTCTACTTGAGGCCCAGGACTGGAACTATTAAGCAGGTCCAGGTGAGTCCTCCGTGGTGACAAGTGTCACCACCTCCAGGTGAGGCCCTGGTGGGGACCAGGATCACCGGTACAGGGAGGACCTTGAAAGAACGAGAGTCAACATTTCGAGGTCAGGCGCAGGTTTCAACAAGTGTCAGAAGGTCCAAGTCAGGCCAAAGTGGGGGTTGACAGTCCTTGGGATGGTTGAGACCGAGGGGACCAGATCATGTGTTCCAGGTGAGGTCCAGGTGTGGTAACACAGTCGTCACCGGGTCCCAATTTGCCCAGTGAGGACCATGGACAACAGGGCCTTGAGGCCCAGATGGGACCGGAGTCCCCAAATCCAGGTGAAGCCCAGGTGGGGACCAGTCCCAGATCCAGGTTAGTCTCGGTGCAGACAGAATCACCAGTCCAGGTGAGGTGCAGGTGGCAACCACACTCACCAGGTCCCGGTGAGTCCCTTGGGACCAGAGTCACGAGGTACATGAGAAGCTAGAAACACTGCAGCCACCAGGTCCACATGATGTCCATTGGGAACGAGAATCACCAGTTACAGGTGAGGACCGAGTTGGGGATCCCACTCACCATTTCGAGTGAAACCCAGGTGGGAACCAGTGTCACCATGTCCAGGTTGGGCCCAGGTGAAGACCAGAGTTAATAGGTCCTGGGTCACTGTTAGTGAACAGTGTACCATATCCTATGCTACCCAGTGGGTACCAGAGACACAGGTCCTGGTGAGGCCCAGGTGGGACCAGAGATATGAGGTCCGGGTGAGGTCCAAATGGGAACCACAGTCACCAGGTCAGGTGAGCCATGCTATGAACAGGTCACATTACAGGAGGCCCAGGAGGACCAGAGTCACCTGGTACAAAGGCCAAGTCAGGACCAGAGTTACCAGGATCAGTCAGTCCCGGTGGGAATAGAGTAACCTTGTCCCGTGATGCCCAAGTAAAAACCAGAGTCACCAGGTACAGATGAGCGCAGGTGGGGACATGTTCACTAGGTCCCCGTAGCCCCAGTTGAGGACCAGGGTCACCATGGCAAGTTGAGGCCTAGAGGGATACCAGATTCACTGGTCTAGGTGACATCGGATGGGACAGAGTCATCATGTCATGGTGAGGCCTGAGGGATCCAGAGTCATCATGTCCAGTGAGGCTCAGGTGTGGAACAGAGTATCCAGGTCATAATGGTCCATAGAGAGGACCAGAGTCACCAATCTGGGCGAGGCCCACTTGGATCAGAGTCACAGTTCCAGTGGAGGCCAAGAAGGAGTCCCAAGCATCAGGTCCAGGTGGGTGACAAATTCACCAGACTGGATTGGACCAGATGGGGACCAAATTAACCTGGTTCAGGTGATTCCCAGGTGGTTACCCGAGTGTAGGAGTTTCGGGTGAGGACCAGTAAGGACCAGATTCACCAGTCCAGTGAGGCCACGTGGGGACCTGGTCACCAGCATGGTTGAGGCCAAGGTGCAGCCACTCACCAGGTCCAGGTGAGTCCAACCTGCAGGCCATGCAGAGGAACCATGTCCCGATGATGCCCAGGTAGGAACTAGAGTTACCGGCCAGGTGAGGCCAACCTGCAGGCAATGTGTGGAACCATGTCCCTATGATGCCCCGTAGGGACCAGAATTACCAGGTCCAGGTGAGGCCAACCTGCAAGTTCATGCAGTGGAACCATGTCCCGATGATGCCCAGTGTAGTGACCAGAGTAACCAGGTGCAAATTTGGCCCAGATGGAGCATATTCACTAGGTCCAGAGGCCCAGTTAGAACCAGAGTCACCAGAATCTGGTTGAGGCCTAGAGGGGTACCAGAATCACTTGGTCCAGTGACATCCAGATGGGACCAAATCACCGGTCAGGGTGAGGCCCAGAGGGTTTCCGAGTCATCATGTCCAGGTGAGGCTCTGGTGTGGAACAGAGTCACCAGGTACCATGATGCCCAGGTGAGACAGGGTCACCATGTCTGGGTGACCAGAGATATGATCAGAGTCACCAGTTCCCGGTGAGGCCAAGAAAGAGTCCACAGGAATCAGGTCCGGTGGGGAACAAAGTCACCATGACTGGGTGAGGCCCGATGGGGACCAGATTCACAGGTCCAGATGAGGCCCGTTGGGGACCAGAGTACCCGGATCTGGAGACGACCAGGTAACGCCAGATTAACAGGTCCAAGAGGCCCATGTGGGGACTGAGTCACCAGTTATGGGTTGGCAACCTCACTCACCAGTTCCAGGTGAGGACAACCTTCAGGCAAGAGTCACCAGATCCATGTGAGGCCCTCGTGGGGACCGAGTCACCAGGTAATGTGCGGCTACAAAAATACCACATCACCATGTCCAGGTGTGGGTTCATGTGGGAACGAGAGACACCACGTCTTAGGTGAGAACCAGGTGGGGACCACAGTCACCAGGTCCAGATTGAGTCCTGGTGGGGGACCAGGTCATCAGGACCAGTTGAGGGCCAAAGTATGGAGCAAAGTTATCATGTCCAAGAGGCCCGGGGGGAACAGATTACCCATGTCCCATTATGCCAGGTGGGAAAAGAGTCACAAGCCCGGTGAGGCGCAGGTGGCAACAGGATTCACCAAGTCCATGTGAAGCCCAGGTGGGGACCACAGTCACCAATCCGGGTAGTCTCAGGTGCAGACCAGAATCACCAGGTCCAGGTGTGGTGCAGGTGGCAACCACATCACCAGTCCCGGTGAGGCACTGGTGGGGACCAGAGTCACGAGGTACATGATGAGCTAGAAACAGATAGGATCCCTGGTGGCGCAGGGTTTGCGCCTGCTTTGGCCCAGGGCGCGATCCTGAGACCCGGGATCGAATCCCACGTCGGCTCCCGGTGCATGGCCTGCTTCCCTCTGCCTGTGTCTCTGCCTCTCTCTCTCTCTGTGACTATCATAAATCAATAAAAGTAAAAAAAAAAGATTCTAGAAACACTGCGGCCAAAGGTCCACATGATCTCCATGTGGGAACGAGAATCACTAGTTACAGGTTAGGACCAGGTGGGGATCCGACTCACCATATCCAGGTGAGACCAGGTGGGAAACAGTGTCACCATGTCCATGTGTGTCCAGGTGAAGACCAGAGTTAATAGGTCCGGCTGGGTCACTGTTAGTGAACATGTAACCATATCCTGATGCTACCAGGTGGGTAGCAGAGACACCAGGTCTTGGTGAGGCCCAAGTGGAACCAGAAACATGAGGTCCAGATGAGGTCCCGATGGGAACCACAGCACCAGGTCAGGTGAGGCCCTGCTTAGGAATCAGAGTCACCAGTTCCAGTGAGGCCCAGGTGGAGCCAGAGTCACCTGGTACAGAGAGGCCAAAGTCAGGACCAGAGTTACCAATCAGGTCAGTCAGTCCCTTTTGAATAGAGTAACCATGTCCACGATGACGCCCACGTAGAAACAGAGTCACCAGGTCCAGATGAGCGCAGGTGGGGAGCATGTTCACTAGGTCCCGGAGAGGCCCAGTTGAGGACCAAGATACCAGGTCAAGTTGAGGCCTAGAGGGTACCAGATTCACCTGGTCTAGGTGACATTCAGATGTGACCAGAGTCACCATGTCAGGTGTGAGAACAGAAAGTTCCAGAGTCATCATGTCCAGTGAGCTCAGTGTGTGGAACAGAGTATCCAGGTCATAAAGGTCCACAGGTAGGACCAGAGTCACCAGATCTCGGTGAGGCCCATTTAGGATCGAGTCACCAGTTCCAGGTGAGGCCAAGAAGGAGTCCACAGCAATCAGGTCCAGGTGGGGAACAAAGTCACCAGGACTGGATGAGGCCCAGATGGGATTCAGATTTCAAAAGTCCAGGATTCCCAGGTGGTGACCAGAGTTACAGTTTCCGTTGAGGACCAGGTAAGGACCAGATTCACCAGGTCCAAGTGAGGCCTCTTGGTACCTGAGTCACCAGTATGGGTGAGGCCCAGAAACAAACCCACTCCCAGTTCCAGGTGAGGAAACCTGAACGCCATGCAGAGGAACCATGTCCCGATGATGCCCATGTAGACTAGAGTTACCAGGTCCAGGTGAAGTCACCGCAGGCCGGCAGTGGAACCATGTTCCGATGAAGCCCAGGTAGGGACTACAGTCACCGGGTCCAATGAGGCCCAGATGGAGCGCTATTCACTAGGTCCAGGTGAGGCCCATGAGGACCAGAGTCACCAGATCTTGTTGAGGCTTAGAGGGGTACCAGAATCACCTGGTCCAAGTGGCATCCAGATGGAGACCAAGTCACCAGTTTAGGTGAGGCCCAGAGAGGTTCAGAGTCATCCATTCCAGGTGAGGCTCAGTGTGTGTGAACAGAGTCCCAGGTACCAATCATTTCCAGGTGAGGACCAGGGTCCCCAGGTCTGGGTGACGCGCAATAGGATCAGAGTCACCAGTTAAAGGTGAGGCCAAAAAGTCCACAGCAATCAGGTCCAGGTGGGGAACAATGTCCCAGGACTGGATGACGCCCAGATGGGGACCAGAAACACCAGGCCAGGTGATTCCCAGGTGGTGACCAAGTTACAGTTCCCGGTTGAGAACAATGTGTAAGACCATATTCACCCGGTCCAAGTGAGGCCCACCTGGGGACCTGTGTCACCAGGCATGGAGAGGCACAGGAGACAACCCCACTCACCAGGTCCAGGTGATCAACCGCAGGCCATGCAGAGGAACCATGTCCCCATGATGCCCAGGTAGGGACTAGAGTTACCAGGTCCAGGTGATGCCAACCTCAGGCCTTGTGTGAACCATGTCCCGATGATGACCAGGTAGGGACCAGAGTTACAAGTGTCCTGTGAGGCCAACCAGCAGGCCATGCAGTGGAACCATATCCCTATGATGCCCAGGTAGGGACCAGATTCACCAGGCCCAAGTGAAGCCCAGGGGGTGACCAGAGTCACCAGGTAAGGGTGAGGCTAGAGGGGGAACCAGAGTAACCAGTTTAGTTTGAGGCCCAGAATGGGACCAGAGGTCCCTGGTCAAAGTAGCCCAGGTGAATAGAGTATCCAGGTCCCAATGATGCCTGGGTGAGACCAGAGTCACTAGGGCCATGCAGGCCCCGATGCGGAACAGAATCAGTAGGTCCTGGTGAGGCATAGAATAAGACCACTGGTGAATAATTCACCAGTAACAGGTGAGCCCCTGTGGGAACCAGAGCCCCTGTATCCAGCTGTGTCCCAGTCCATATGAGGACACTTGTGGACCAGATTCCTCAGGTCGAATTGAGGCATAGCTGGGGACAAGAGTCAACCAGGTCTGGTGCGCCCTAGGTGGGGCAAGATGCAGCATTTCGAGTTAGGTCAAAGTGGGGACGAGAGAACACCATGTCCATGTGAGGCCAAACTGAGGATCAGAGTCCACCATATCCAAGTGAAGTCTGTTGGAATGAGAGTCACCAGTTCCAGGAGAGGTCCAGGTGGGACCAGAGCCACCAATCCGGTGAAGCCCAGGTGGAACCAGAGTCACTAGGTCCAGATGAGGCCCAGGTGAGGACCAGAGTTACCAGTTACACGTGAGGCCCCGGTGGGGATCAGAGGCAACAGGTCCATGTGAGGCCGTCTTGGGGACCATGTCAACAGGTCTACTTGGGCCCAGGTGTGGAACACAGTAAGCAGGTCCAGGTAGTCCGCAGTGGTGCCCTAGAGTCACCACGTCACGTGAGGCCCAGGTGGGGACCAGGATAACCAGGTACAGGGGAGGCCTTGAAACACCAGAGTCAACATTTCGAGTCAGGCGCAGGTGGCAACCAAGGTCAGCAGGCCCAAGTCATGCCAACGTTGGGTTCAAAGTCACGAGGGGAACGGTGAACCCAGAGGGGGACCAGAGTCATGTGGTCCAGGCGAGGTCCAAGTGTGGAAAACAGTCACCGGGTCCCAATTTTGCCCAGTAGAGGACATGTCAACAGGCCAGGTGAGCCCGGTGGGACCAGAGTCCCCAAATCCGGGTGAAGCCCTGGTGGGGACCACAGTCACCAGATCCGGGTAGTCTCAGGTCAACAGAATCAAAACGTGTTCCAGTGTCTGCAGGTGGCAACACACTCCCAGTCCCGGTGAGGCCCTAGTGGGGACCAGAGTCACGAGTTACATGAGAACTAGAACACTGGCAGCCACCAGGTCACATATGTCCATGTGGGAACGATAATCACCAGTTACAGGTGAGGACCAGGTGGCTCTCCGACCTCACCCATGTCCAGGTGTGTCCCAGGTGAGACCAGAGTTAATATGTCCGTGGGTCACTGTTAGTGAACAGTGTAACCATACCTGATGCTGCCCAGGTGGGTACCAGAGACCCATGTCCGGTGAGGCGCCCAGGTGGGACCAGGACATGAGGTCCAGGTTAGGTCCCGATGGGAACCTCAGTCACCAGGTCAGTGTGAGGCCATGCTTAGGATCAGAGTCCACAGTTACGGTGAGGTCCCAGGTAAGAGCCAGAGTCACCTGGTACAGAAGAGGTCAAAGTCAGGACCAGAGTTACCAGGATCAGGTCAGTCCCAGTGTGGAATAGAGTACCATGTCCCGATATGCCCAGGAAGACCAGAGTCACCAGGTCCAGATGAGGGGCAGGTAGGGAGCATATTCACTAGGTCCCTTGTGAGGCCCTGTTGAGAACTAGAGTCACCATGTCCAGTTGAGGCCTAGAGGGTACCAGATTCACCTGGTCTAGGTGACATCCAGATGGGGACCAGAGTCACCATGTCAGGTGTGAGGCCCAGAGTGGATCCAGAGTCATCATGTCCAGGGGAGGCTCAGGTGTGTAACAGAGTTCCAGGTCATAATGGTCCACAGTTGAGCACCAGAGTCACCTGATCTGGGTGAGGCCCAGTTGAGGATCATCGTAACCAATTCCAGGTGAGGCCAAGAAGGAGTCCACGCAATCAGGTCCAGGGGGGAACAATTCACCAGTACTGGGTGAGGCCCAGATGGGACCAGATTCCCCAGGTCCAGGTGATTCCCAGTGGAGACCAGGTTAACAATTCCCGGTGAGGACCAGGTAAGGACCAGATTCACTAGTTCCAAGTGAGGCCCACGTGGGGACCTGTGTATCCAGTATGTGAGACCAGGTGGCAACCCACTCACCAGGTCCGGCTGAGGCCAACCTGCAGGCCATACCAGAGGAACCGTGTCCCGAAGATGCCCAGGTGGGACCAGAGTTAGCAGTCCAGTGAGCTAACAGGAGGTCTATGCAGTGGCACCATGTCCCATGGAGCAACATAGGGACCGGAGTCACCACGTCCAATTGAGGCCCAGATGACCATATTCAATAGGTCCAGGTGAGGCCCAGTTGAGGACCAGAGTCACCAATCGGTGTTGAGACCCAGAGTGTCCCAGATCACCTGTTCCAGGTGACATCTAGATGAGGACCAGAGTCACCATGTCAGTGTGAGTCCCAGAGTGGTTCAGAGTCACCTCGTCCAGGTGAGGCCCATGTGGGACCAGAGTCACCATGTCCAGGTGAGGACCAGATATGTAAGAGAGTATCCAGGTCCCAATATGCCCAGGAAAGGACCAAGAAACAGGTCCAGGAGAGCCCAAATATGGATCAGTCATTGTGTTCCAGGTGAGGCCAGAAGGAGACAACAGGACCCAGGTCCAGGAGAGCCCCATATGGTAACCAGAGCAACGAGATCCGGTGAGGTCCAGGTGGGACCACATCACAGGTCCAGGTGAGGCGCTGGTGCAACAGATTCACCAAGTCCCGTTGAGGCCAGGTGGCGACCACACCAGATCCAATGTGAAGCAGCTAAGGACCACATTCACCAGGCCCATGAAGCCCAAGGCGTGACAGAGTCAACCAGGTAAGGGTGAGGTTCAGGGGAACCAGAGTAACCAGTTTAGTTTGAGGCCCAGAATGGACCAGAGGTCCCGGGTAAAGTAGGCCCAGGTGGGAATAGAGTTCCAGGTCCCAATGATGCCTGGTGGTACCAGAGTCACTAGGCCATGCAGGCCCAGATGGGGAAAGAATCACTAGGTCCTGTGTGAGGCATAGAATAAGAACCACAGTCACCAGTATCTGGTGTGCCCCTTGTGGAACCAGAGCCACTCTATCCAGCTGAGTCCCAGGTCCATGTGAGGCCACTTGAGGACCAGATTCATCAGGTCGATTGAGGCATAGCGGGGACAAGAGTCACCCAGGTCGGGGTGCGGCCTAGGTGGGGCAAGATTCAGCAGTTCTGAGTTAGGTCAAAGTGGGGACGAGAGACAACCATGTCCAGTTGAGGCCAAACTGAGGAAGAGTCACCAAATCCAGGTGAGGTTCCATGTTGGAAAGAGAGTCACCAGGTCCAGGGAGAGGTCCAGGTGGGGACCAGAGTCTCCAGATCCAGGGGAAGCCCAGGTGGGGACCAAGTCACTAGGTCCAGATGAGGCCCAGGTGAGGATCAGAGTTACCAGGCACACGTGAGCCCTGCGGGGATCACAGCCAAAATGCCACGGGATCCGACTCACCATGTCCAGGTGAGACCCAGGTGGGAACCAGTGTCACCATGTCCAGGTGTGGCCAGGTGAAGACCAGAGTTAATAGGTCCGGCTGGGTCACTGTTAGTGAACAGTGTAACCATATCCTGATGCTACCCATGTGGGTACGAGAGACACCAAGTCCTGGTGAGGCCCAGGTGAGACCAGAGACATGAGGACCAGGTGAGGTCCCATGGGCACCACAGACATCATGTGAGGTGAGTCCATGCTTAGGATCAGATTCAACAGTTACAAGTGAGGGCCCATGGTGGAGCCAGAGTCACCTGGTACAGAAGAGCCAAAAGTCAGGACCAGAGTTACCAGGATCAGGTCAGTCCCAGTGGGGAATAGAGTAACCATGACCCGATGATGCCCAGGTAGAACCAGAGTCACCAGGTCCAGATGAGGCGCAGGTGGGGAGCATGTTCACTAGGTCCCGGTGAGGCCCAGTTGAGGACTAGTGTCACCAAGTCTAGTTGAGGGCCCAGAGGGGTACCAGATTCACCTGGTCTTGGAGACATCCAGATGGGTACCAGAGTCTTCAGGTCAGGGTGAGGCCCAGAGTGGTTCCAGAGTCAACATGTGCAGGTGAGGCTCAGGTGTGGAACAGAGTCACCAGGTACCAATATGCCCAGGTGAGGACCAGAGTCAACAGGTCTGGGTGAGGCGCAGATAGGATCAGAGACAGACCAGTTCCAGGTGAGGCCAAGAAACAGTCCAAAGCAATCAGGTACAGGTGGGGAACAAAAGTCACCTGGACTGGGTGAGGCCCAGATGGGACCAGATCCACCAGGTCCAGGTGAGCCCATGTGGTGTCCAGAGTCCCCGAATCTGGGAGAGGAACAGGTAAGGACCAGATTCACCAGGTCCAAGAGTCTCACGTTGGGACCTGAGTCACCAGGTATGGTGAGACCCAGGTGGCAACCCCACACACCAGGTCCAGTTTAGGGCAACCTTCAGGCCATGCCAAAGCAACCATGTCCCGATGATGCCCAGGTAGGGACCAGAGTCACCAGGTCCAGATGAGGCGCAGGTGGGGAGCATGTTCACTAGGTCCCGTGAGGCCCAGTTGAGGACCAGAGTCCCCAGGTCAAGTTGAGGGCCTAGAGGGGTACAAGTTTTCACCTGGTCTAGGTGACATCCAGATGGGGACCAGTTGTCACCATGTCAGGCTGAGGCCCAGAGGGGATCCAGAGTCATCATATCCAGGTGAGGCTCAGGTTGGAACAGAGTATCCCTGTCATAATGGACCACAGGTGAGTACCAGAGTCAGCAGATCTGGGTGAGGCCCAGTTAGGATCAGAGTCACCAGTTCCAGGTGAGGACAAGAAGGAGTCCACAGCAATCAGGCCCAGATGGGGAACAAAGTCACCAGGACTGGGTGAGGCCCAGATGGGGACCAGATTCACCAGGCCCAGGTTATTCCCAGGTGGTGACCAGACTTACCAGTTCCAGGTGAGGACCAGGTAAGGGTCAGATTCACCAGGTCCAAGTGATGAGCACGTGGGGACCTGTGTCACCAGGTATGGGTGAGGCACTGGTGAAAACCCCACTAACCAGGTCCAGGTGAAGCCAACATGCAGGCCATGCAGAGGAACCATGTCCCAATGATGCCCATGTAGGGAATAGACTTACCGGGTCCAGGTGAGGCCAACCTGCATGCCATGCAGAGAAACCATGTCCCGTTGATGCCCAGGTAGGGACCAGATTTACCAGGTCCAGGTGACGCCAACCTGCAGTCCATGCAGTGGAACCATGTCCCGATGATGCCCAGGTAGGGACCAGAGTCACCAGGTCCAAATGAGGCCCAGATGGAGCATATTCACTAGGTCCAGGTGAGGACCAGTTGAGGACCAGGGTCACCAGATCTCGTTGAGGCCTAGAGGGGTACCAGAATCACCTGGTCCAGGTGAAATCCAGATGGGGACCAGAATCACCAGGTCAGGGTGAGTCCCAGAGAGGTTCCAGAGTCATCATGTCCAGGTGAGGCTCAGGTGCGGAACTGAGTCACCAGGTACCAATGATGCCCAGGTGAGGACCAGAGTCAACAGGTCTGGGTGAGGCGCAGATAGGATCAGAGACACCGGTTCCAGGTGAGGCCAAGAAGGAGTCCACAGCAATCAGGTCCAGGTGGGGAACAAAGTCACCAGGACTGGGTGAGGTCCAGATGGGGACCACAATCACCAGGTCCAGGTGAGGCCCAGTTGGGGACCAGAGTACCCGGGTCTGGGAGAGGACCAGGTAAGCACCAGATTAACAGGTCCAAGAGGCCCACGTGGGGACCTGAGTCACCAGGTTTCGGTGAGGCCCAGGTGGCTACCCCACTCACCAGGTCCAAGTGAGGCGAACCTGCAGGCCAGAGTCAACAGATCCAGTTGAGGTCTTGGTGGAGACACGAGGCACCAGGTAAATGTGTGTCTACAAGAACACCACAGTCACCAGGTCCAGGTTTGGTTCATGTGGGAACGAGAGTCACCAGGTCCAGGTGAGACCCAGGGGGGGACCACAGTCACCAGGTCCTGATTGAGGCCTAGGTGGGGGGACCAGAGTCATCAGGAGCAGTTGAGCCCAAAGTGTGGAGCAAAGTTATCATGTCCAGGTGAGGCCCAAGTGGGGAACACAGTAACCATGTCCCACTGATTCCAGGTGGGAAAAGAGTCACAAGGTCAGACGAGGTCTAAGTGAGGAGTAGATTCACCAGGTCCTGTTGAGGCCCAGCTGAGGACAAGTGTCCCCAACTCCGGGTGAGTCCCAGAGGGGGACCAGAGTCCCCCGGTTCTGGTGATATCCAGGTGGGAACCAGAGTCAGCATGTCAGGAAGAGGCCCAGAGGGGGACGAGAATCACTAGGTCTAGGTGAGGCCCCGATGTGGAACTGAGAAACCAGGTCCCATGATGCCCATATGAGGACGTGAGTCACCAGGTCCAGGTGAGGTCCCTGTGGTAACCAGTCACCTCGCCCAGGTGAGGCACAGGTGAGACCACAGTCACCAGGTCCAGGTGAGGCCCAGGTATATAAGAGAGTATCCAGGTCCCAATGATGCCCAGGTAAGGACCAGAGTCAACAGGTCAAGGAGAGGCCCAAATATGGATCAGAGTCATTGTGTTCCAGGTGAGGCCAGATGGAGACCACAGGAACCAGGTCCAGGAGAGCCCCATATGGGAACCAGAGCCACCAGATCCAGGTGAGGTCCACGTGAGGACACAGTCTCAAGGTCCAGGTGAGGTGCACGTGGCAACAGGATTCACCAAGTCCAGGTGAAGCCCGGGTTGCGACCAGTCACGACATCCAGGTGCGGACCAGCTAAGGACTAGATTCACCAGGCCCAAGAGAACACCAAGGGGTGACCAGAGTCACCAGGTAAGGGTGAGGCCCAGAGAGGGAACCAGAGTAACCATTTAGTTTGAGGCCCAGAATGGGACCAGAGGTCCCTGGTCAAAGTGAAGCTCTTGTGGGGTATAGAGTATCCAGGTCCCTGTGATGCCTGGGTGAGGACCAGAGTCACTAGGGCCATGCAGGCCCAGATGGGGAACAGAATCACTAGGTCCTGTTGAGGCATAGAAACACACCCCAGTCAGCAGTATCAGGTGAGCCCCTTGTGGGAACCAGAGCCACTCTCTCCAGCTGAGTCGCAGGTCCATGTGAGGCCCACGTGAGGACCAGATTCATCAGGTCGAATTGAGGCATAGCTGGGGACAAAATCACCAGTTGTGGGTGCGGCCTGGGTGGGGCAAGATTCAGCAGTTCTGAGTTAGGTCAAAATGGGGACGAGAGACACCAGGTCCAGGTGAGGCCAAACTGAGGACCAGAGTCACCAGATCCAAGTGAGGACCATGTTGGAAAGAGAGTCACCAGGTCCAGGAGAGGTCCAGGTGTGGACCAGAGTCACCAGATCCAGGTGAAGCCCAGTTGGGGACCAGAGTCACTAGGTCCAGTTGAGGCCCAGGTGAGGAGCAGAGTTACCAGGTACACGTGAGGCCTTGGTGGGTATCAGAGGCATCAGGTCCATGTGAGGCCGGCTTGGGGACCATGGTCAACAGGTCTACTTGAGGCCCAGGACTGGAACATAGTAAGCAGGTCCAGGTGAGTCCTCCGTGGTGACAAGTGTCACCACGTCCAGGTGAGGCCCTGGTGGGGACCAGGATCACCAGGTACAGGGGAGGACCTTGAAAGAACGAGAGTCAACAGTTCGAGGTCAGGCACAGGTGGCAACAAGTGTCAGGAGGTCCAAGTCAGGCCAAAGTGGGGTTGACAGTCACTTGGGATGGTTGAGACCCAGAGGGGGACCAGAGTCATGTGGTCCAGGTGAGGTCCAGTTGTGGTACACAGTCACCGGGTCCCAATTTTGCCCAGGTGAGGACCATGGACAACAGGGCCAGGTGAGGCCCAGATGGGGACCGGAGTCCCCAAATCCAGGTGAAGCCCAGGTGGGGACCAGTCACCAGATCCAGGTTAGTCTCAGGTGCAGACAAGAATCACCAGGTCCAGGTGAGGTGCAGGTGGCAACCACACTCACCAGGTCCCGGTGAGTCCCTGGTGGGGACCAGAGTCACGAGGTACATGAGAAGCTAGAAACACTGCAGCCACCAGGTCCACATGATGTCCATGTGGGAACGAGAATCACCAGTTACAGGTGAGGACCAGGTGGGGATCCCACTCACCATTTCGAGGTGAAACCCAGGTGGGAACCAGTGTCACCATGTCCAGGTGTGGCCCAGGTGAAGACCAGAGTTAATAGGTCCGGCTGGGTCACTGTTAGTGAACAGTGTAACCATATCCTAATGCTACCCAGGTGGGTACCAGAGACACAGGTCCTGGTGAGGCCCAGGTGGGACCAGAGATATGAGGTCCGGGTGAGGTCCAAATGGGAACCACAGTCACCAGGTCAGGTGAGGCCATGCTTAGGATCAGAGTCACCAGTTACAGGTGAGGCCCAGGTGGAGCCAGAGTCACCTGGTACAGAAGAGGCCAAAGTCAGGACCAGAGTTACCAGGATCAGGTCAGTCCCGGTGGGGAATAGAGTAACCTTGTCCCGGTGATGCCCAAGTAAAACCAGAGTCACCAGGTACAGATGAGGCGCAGGTGGGGAGCATGTTCACTAGGTCCCCGTGAGCCCCAGTTGAGGACCAGGGTCACCAGGTCAAGTTGAGGCCTAGAGGGATACCAGATTCACCTGGTCTAGGTGACATCGGGATGGGGACCAGAGTCATCATGTCATGGTGAGGCCCTGAGGGGATCCAGAGTCATCATGTCCAGGTGAGGCTCAGGTGTGGAACAGAGTATCCAGGTCATAATGGTCCATAGGAGAGGACCAGAGTCACCAGATCTGGGCGAGGCCCACTTAGGATCAGAGTCACCAGTTCCAGGTGAGGCCAAGAAGGAGTCCACAGCAATCAGGTCCAGGTGGGGTGACAAATTCACCATGACTGGATGTGGACCAGATGGGGACCAAATTAACCTGGTTCAGGTGATTCCCAGGTGGTTACCCGAGTTAGGAGTTTCGGGTGAGGACCAGGTAAGGACCAGATTCACCAGGTCCAAGTGAGGCCCACGTGGGGACCTGTGTCACCAGGCATGGGTGAGGCCAAGGTGGCAACGCCACTCACCAGGTCCAGGTGAGTCCAACCTGCAGGCCATGCAGAGGAACCATGTCCCGATGATGCCCAGGTAGGAACTAGAGTTACCGGGTCCAGGTGAGGCCAACCTGCAGGCCATGTGTGGAACCATGTCCCGATGATGCCCAGGTAGGGACCAGAATTACCAGGTCCAGGTGAGGCCAACCTGCAAGTCATGCAGTGGAACCATGTCCCGATGATGCCCAGGTAGTGACCAGAGTCACCAGGTGCAAATTTGGCCCAGATGGAGCATATTCACTAGGTCCAGGTGAGGCCCAGTTGAGAACCAGAGTCACCAGATCTGGTTGAGGCCTAGAGGGGTACCAGAATCACTTGGTCCAGGTGACATCCAGATGGGGACCAGAATCACCAGGTCAGGGTGAGGCCCAGAGGGGTTCCAGAGTCATCATGTCCAGGTGAGGCTCTGGTGTGGAACAGAGTCACCAGGTACCAATGATGCCCAGATGAGGACCAGGGTCACCATGTCTGGGTGACGCGCAGATATGATCAGAGTCACCAGTTCCCGGTGAGGTCAAGAAAGAGTCCACAGGAATCAGGTCCAGGTGGGGAACAAAGTCACCATGACTGGGTGAGGCCCAGATGGGGACCAGATTCACAGGTCCAGATGAGGCCCAGTTGGGGACCAGAGTACCCGGATCTGGGAGACGACCAGGTAACGACCAGATTAACAGGTCCAAGAGGCCCATGTGGGGAACTGAGTCACCAGTTATGGGTTGGCAACCTCACTCACCAGGTCCAGGTGAGGACAACCTTCAGGCAAGAGTCACCAGATCCATGTGAGGCCCTCGTGGGGACCGGAGTCACCAGGTAAATGTGCGGCTACAAAAATACCACAGTCACCATGTCCAGGTGTGGTTCATGTGGGAACGAGAGACACCACGTCTAGGTGAGAACCAGGTGGGGACCACAGTCACCAGGTCCAGATTGAGTCCTAGGTGGGGGGACCAGAGTCATCAGGACCAGTTGAGGCCAAAGTATGGAGCAAAGTTATCATGTCCAGAGAGGCCCAAGGGGGGAACAGATTAACCATGTCCCATTGATGCCAGGTGGGAAAAGAGTCACAAGGTCCCGGTGAGGCGCAGGTGGCAACAGGATTCACCAAGTCCATGTGAAGCCCAGGTGGGGACCACAGTCACCAGATCCAGGGTAGTCTCAGGTGCAGACCAGAATCACCAGGTCCAGGTGTGGTGCAGGTGGCAACCACACTCACCAGGTCCCGGTGAGGCACTGGTGGGGACCAGAGTCACGAGGTACATGATGAGCTAGAAACAGATAGGATCCCTGGGTGGCGCAGCGGTTTGCGCCTGCCTTTGGCCCAGGGCGCGATCCTGGAGACCCGGGATCGAATCCCACGTCGGGCTCCCGGTGCATGGAGCCTGCTTCTCCCTCTGCCTGTGTCTCTGCCTCTCTCTCTCTCTCTGTGACTATCATAAATCAATAAAAAGTAAAAAAAAAAAGATTCTAGAAACACTGCGGCCAAAAGGTCCACATGATCTCCATGTGGGAACGAGAATCACTAGTTACATGTGAGGACCAGGTGGGGATCCGACTCACCATATCCAGGTGAGACCCAGGTGGGAAACAGTGTCACCATGTCCAGGTGTGGTCCAGGTGAAGACCAGAGTTAATAGGTCCGGCTGGGTCACTGTTAGTGAACAGTGTAACCATATCCTGATGCTACCCAGGTGGGTAGCAGAGACACCAGGTCTTGGTGAGGCCCAAGTGGAACCAGAAACATGAGGTCCAGATGAGGTCCCGATGGGAACCACAGTCACCAGGTCAGGTGAGGCCATGCTTAGGATCAGAGTCACCAGTTACAGGTGAGGCCCAGGTGGAGCCAGAGTCACCTGGTACAGAAGAGGCCAAAGTCAGGACCAGAGTTACCAGGATCAGGTCAGTCCCAGTGGGGAATAGAGTAACCATGTCACGATGACGCCCACGTAGAAACAGAGTCACCAGGTCCAGATGAGGCGCAGGTGGGGAGCATGTTCACTAGGTCCCGGAGAGGCCCAGTTGAGGACCAGAGTCACCAGGTCAAGTTGAGGCCTAGAGGGACACCAGATTCACCTGGTCTAGGTGACATTCAGATGGTGACCAGAGTCACCATGTCAGGGTGAGGAACAGAAAGGTTCCAGAGTCATCATGTCCAGGTGAGGCTCAGTTGTGGAACAGAGTATCCAGGTCATAAAGGTCCACAGGTGAGGACCAGAGTCACCAGATCTCGGTGAGGCCCAGTTAGGATCGAGTCACCAGTTCCAGGTGAGGCCAAGAAGGAGTCCACAGCAATCAGGTCCAGGTGGGGAACAAAGTCACCAGGACTGGATGAGGCCCAGATGGGATTCAGATTCAAAAGGTCCAGGTGATTCCCAGGTGGTTACCCGAGTTAGGAGTTTCGGGTGAGGACCAGGTAAGGACCAGATTCACCAGGTCCAAGTGAGGCCTCTTGGGTACCTGAGTCACCAGGTATGGGTGAGGCCCAGGAACAAACCCACTCACCAGTTCCAGGTGAGGAAATCCTGAACGCCATGCAGAGGAACCATGTCCCGATGATGCCCATGTAGGGACTAGAGTTACCAGGTCCAGGTGAAGTCAACCGGCAGGCCATGCAGTGGAACCATGTTCCGATGAAGCCCAGGTAGGGACTACAGTCACCGGGTCCAAATGAGGCCCAGATGGAGCATATTCACTAGGTCCAGGTGAGGCCCAGTTGAGGACCAGAGTCACCAGATCTTGTTGAGGCTTAGAGGGGTACCAGAATCACCTGGTCCAAGTGGCATCCAGATGGAGACCAGAGTCACCAGTTTAGGGTGAGGCCCACAGAGGTTCCAGAGTCATCATGTCCAGGTGAGGCTCAGGTGTGGAACAGAGTCACCAGGTACCAATCATGTCCAGGTGAGGACCAGGGTCACCAGGTCTGGGTGACGCGCAGATAGGATCAGAGTCACCAGTTAAAGGTGAGGCCAAGAAAGAGTCCACAGCAATCAGGTCCAGGTGGGGAACAATGTCACCAGGACTGGATGACGCCCAGATGGGGACCAGAAACACCAGGGCCAGGTGATTCCCAGGTGGTGACCAGAGTTACGAGTTCCGGGTGAGAACAAGGTAAGGACCAGATTCACCCGGTCCAAGTGAGGCCCACGTGGGGACTTGTGTCACCAGGCATGGGAGAGGCACAGGAGACAACCCCACTCACCAGGTCCAGGTGATGCCAACCTGCAGGCCATGCAGAGGAACCATGTCCCCATGATGCCCAGGTAGGGACTAAAGTTACCAGGTCCAGGTGATGCCAACCTTCAGGCCTTGTGTGGAACCATGTCCCGATGAAGACCAGGTAGGGACCAGAGTTACAAGGTCCAGGTGAGGCCAACCAGCAGGCCATGCAGTGGAACCATATCCCTATGATGCCCAGGTAGGGACCAGATTCACCAGGCCCAAGTGAAGCCCAGGGGGTGACCAGAGTCACCAGGTAAGGGTGAGGCCTAGAGGGGGAACCAGAGTAACCAGTTTAGTTTGAGGCCCAGAATGGGACCAGAGGTCCCTGGTCAAAGTGAGGCCCAGGTGTGGAATAGAGTATCCAGGTCCCAATGATGCCTGGGTGAGGACCAGAGTCACTAGGGCCATGCAGGCCCCGATGCGGAACAGAATCAGTAGGTCCTGGTGAGGCATAGAATAAGACCACTGGTGAATAAGTCACCAGTAACAGGTGAGCCCCTTGTGGGAACCAGAGCCACTGTATCCAGCTGTGTCCCAGGTCCATATGAGGCACACTTGTGGACCAGATTCCTCAGGTCGAATTGAGGCATAGCTGGGGACAAGAGTCACCAGGTCTGGGTGCGCCCTAGGTGGGGCAAGATGCAGCAGTTCTGAGTTAGGTCAAAGTGGGGACGAGAGACACCATGTCCAGGTGAGGCCAAACTGAGGATCAGAGTCACCATATCCAAGTGAAGTCCATGTTGGAATGAGAGTCACCAGTTCCAGGAGAGGTCCAGGTGGGGACCAGAGTCACCAGATCCAGGTGAAGCCCAGGTGGGAACCAGAGTCACTAGGTCCAGATGAGGCCCAGGTGAGGACCAGAGTTACCAGGTACACGTGAGGCCCCGGTGGGGATCAGAGGCAACAGGTCCATGTGAGGCCGTCTTGGGGACCATGGTCAACAGGTCTACTTGAGGCCCAGGTGTGGAACACAGTAAGCAGGTCCAGGTGAGTCCGCAGTGGTGCCTAGAGTCACCACGTCCACGTGAGGCCCAGGTGGGGACCAGGATCACCAGGTACAGGGGAGGCCCTTGAAAGCACCAGAGTCAACATTTCGAGGTCAGGCGCAGGTGGCAACCAAGGTCAGCAGGCCCAAGTCAGGCCAAAGTTGGGTTCAAAGTCACGAGGGGACGGTGAGACCCAGAGGGGGACCAGAGTCATGTGGTCCAGGCGAGGTCCAAGTGTGGAAAACAGTCACCGGGTCCCAATTTTGCCCAGTAGAGGACCATGGTCAACAGGGCCAGGTGAGGCCCGGATGGGGACCAGAGTCCCCAAATCCGGGTGAAGCCCTGGTGGGGACCACAGTCACCAGATCCAGGGTAGTCTCAGGTGCAGAACAGAATCAACGGTTCCAGGTGTGCTGCAGGTGGCAACCACACTCACCAGGTCCCGGTGAGGCCCTAGTGGGGACCAGAGTCACGAGGTACATGAGAAGCTAGAAACACTGCAGCCACCAGGTCCACATGATGTCCATGTGGGAACGATAATCACCAGTTACAGGTGAGGACCAGGTGGCTCTCCGACTCACCATGTCCAGGTGTGTCCCAGGTGAAGACCAGAGTTAATATGTCCGGCTGGGTCACTGTTAGTGAACAGTGTAACCATATCCTGATGCTGCCCAGGTGGGTACCAGAGACACCATGTCCTGGTGAGGCCCAGGTGGGACCAGAGACATGAGGTCCAGGTGAGGTCCCGATGGGAACCTCAGTCACCAGGTCAGGTGAGGCCATGCTTAGGATCAGAGTCACCAGTTACAGGTGAGGCCCAGGTAGAGCCAGAGTCACCTGGTACAGAAGAGGTCAAAGTCAGGACCAGAGTTACCAGGATCAGGTCAGTCCCAGTGTGGAATAGAGTAACCATGTCCCGATGATGCCCAGGAAGAACCAGAGTCACCAGGTCCAGATGAGGGGCAGGTAGGGAGCATATTCACTAGGTCCCGGTGAGGCCCTGTTGAGAACTAGAGTCACCAGGTCCAGTTGAGGCCTAGAGGGGTACCAGATTCACCTGGTCTAGGTGACATCCAGATGGGGACCAGAGTCACCATGTCAGGGTGAGGCCCAGAGTGGATCCAGAGTCATCATGTCCAGGGGAGGCTCAGGTGTGTAACAGAGTATCCAGGTCATAATGGTCCACAGTTGAGCACCAGAGTCACCTGATCTGGGTGAGGCCCAGTTAGGATCATCGTAACCAATTCCAGGTGAGGCCAAGAAGGAGTCCACAGCAATCAGGTCCAGGGGGGAACAAAGTCACCAGTACTGGGTGAGGCCCAGATGGGGACCAGATTCACCAGGTCCAGGTGATTCCCAGGTGGAGACCAGGGTTAACAATTCCCGGTGAGGACCAGGTAAGGACCAGATTCACTAGTTCCAAGTGAGGCCCACGTGGGGACCTTTGTATCCAGGTATGTGTGAGGACCAGGTGGCAACCCCACTCACCAGGTCCGGCTGAGGCCAACCTGCAGGCCATGCAGAGGAACCGTGTCCCGAAGATGCCCAGGTGGGACCAGAGTTAGCAAGTCCAGGTGAGGCTAACATGGAGGTCATGCAGTGGCACCATGTCCCGATGGAGCGCACATAGGGACCGGAGTCACCACGTCCAATTGAGGCCCAGATGGAGCATATTCAATAGGTCCAGGTGAGGCCCAGTTGAGGACCAGAGTCACCAGATCGGGTTGAGACCCAGAGGTGTACCAGAATCACCTGTTCCAGGTGACATCTAGATGAGGACCAGAGTCACCATGTCAGTGTGAGTCCCAGAGTGGTTCCAGAGTCACCTCGTCCAGGTGAGGCCCATGTGGGACCAGAGTCACCATGTCCAGGTGAGGACCAGATATGTAAGAGAGTATCCAGGTCCCAATGATGCCCAGGAAAGGACCAGAGACAACAGGTCCAGGAGAGGCCCAAATATGGATCAGAGTCATTGTGTTCCAGGTGAGGCCAGAAGGAGACAACAGGACCCAGGTCCAGGAGAGCCCCATATGGTAACCAGAGCCACGAGATCCAGGTGAGGTCCAGGTGGGACCACAGTCACAAGGTCCAGGTGAGGCGCTGGTGCAACAGGATTCACCAAGTCCCGGTGAGGCCAGGTGGCGACCAGACACCAGATCCAAATGTGAAGCAGCTAAGGACCACATTCACCAGGCCCAAGTGAAGCCCAAGGCGTGACCAGAGTCACCAGGTAAGGGTGAGGTTCAGAGGGGGAACCAGAGTAACCAGTTTAGTTTGAGGCCCAGAATGGGACCAGAGGTCCCGGGTCAAAGTGAGGCCCAGGTGTGGAATAGAGTATCCAGGTCCCAATGATGCCTGGGTGTGGACCAGAGTCACTAGGGCCATGCAGGCCCAGATGGGGAACAGAATCACTAGGTCCTGGTGAGGCATAGAATAAAACCACAGTCACCAGTATCTGGTGTGCCCCTTGTGGGAACCAGAGCCACTCTATCCAGCTGAGTCCCAGGTCCATGTGAGGCCCACGTGAGGACCAGATTCATCAGGTCGAATTGAGGCATAGCTGGGGACAAGAGTCACCAGGTCGGGGTGCGCCCTAGGTGGGGCAAGATTCAGCAGTTCTGAGTTAGGTCAAAGTGGGGACGAGAGACACCAAGTCCAGGTGAGGCCAAACTGAGGAAGAGTCACCAGATCCAGGTGAGTTCCATGTTGGAAAGAGAGTCACCAGGTCCAGGAGAGGTCCAGGTGGGGACCAGAGTCTCCAGATCCAGGTGAAGCCCAGGTGGGGACCAGAGTCACTAGGTCCAGATGAGGCCCAGGTGAGGATCAGAGTTACCAGGCACACGTGAGGCCCCGGCGGGGATCACAGCCAAAAGGTCCACGTGAGGCCGGCTTGGGGACCATGGTCAACATGTCTACCTGAGGCCCAGGTGTGGAACACTGTAAGCCTGTCCAGGTGGGTCCCCAGTGGTGACAAGAGTCACCACGTCCAGTTGAGGCCCAATTGGGGACCAGGATCACCAGGTACAGGGTAGGCCCTTGAAAGAACCAGAGTCAACAGTTCGAGGTGGCGCAGGTGGCAACCAGGGTCAGGAGGTCCAAGTCAGGCCAAAGTTGGGTTCACAGTCACTAGGGCACAGTGAGACCCAGAGGGGGACCAGAGTCACCTGGTCCAGGTGAGGTCCAGTTGTGGAACACAGTCACCGGGCCCCAATTTTGTCCAGTTGAAGACCATGGACAACAGGGCCAGGTGAGGCCGGGATGGGGACCGGAGTCCCCAAATCCAGGTGAAGCCCAGGTTGGGACCACAGTCACAAGATCCAGGGTAGTATCAGGTGCAGACCAGAATCACCAGGTCCTGGTGAGGTGCAGGTGGCAACCACACTCACCAGGTCCCGGTGAGGCCCTGGTGCGGCCCAGATTCTCGAAGTACATGAGAAGCTAGAAACACTGCAGCCACCAGTTCCACATGATGTCCATGTGGGAACGAGAATCACCAGTTAAAGGTGAGGACCAGGTGGGGATCTGACTCACCATGTCCAGGTGAGACCCTGGTAGGAACCAGTGTCACCCTGTCCAGGTGTGGACCAGGTGAAGACCAGAGTTAACAGGTCTGGCTGGGTCACTGTTAGTGAACAGTGTAACCATATCCTGATGCTGCTCAGGTGGGTACCAGACACAAGATCCTGGTGAGGCCCAGGTGGAACCAGAGACATGAGGGCCAGGTGAGATACCGATGGAAACCACAGTCACCAGGTCAGGTGAGGCGATGCTTAGGATCAGAGTCACCACTTACAGGTGAGGTCCAGGTGGAGCCAGAGTCACATGGTACAGAAGAGGCCAAAGTCAGGACCAGAGTTACCACGATCAGGTCAGTCCCACTGGGGAATAGAGTAACCACGTCCCGATGATGCCCAGGTAGAACCAGAGTTACCAGGTCCAGGTGCGGCCAACCTGAAGGCCATGCAGTGGAACCGTGTCCGGATGATTCCCAGTTAGGGACCAGAATCACCAGGTCGAAATGAGGCCCAGATGGAGCATATTCACTAGGTCCAGGTGAGGCCCAGTTGAGGACCAGAGTCACCAGACCTGGTTGAGGCCTAGAGGGGTACCAGAATCACCTGGTCCAGGTGCCATCCAGATGGGTCCAGAGTCACCATGTCAGGGTGAGGCCCAGAGAGGTTCCAGAGTCATCATGGCCAGGTGAGACTCAGGTGTGGAACAGAGTATCCAGGTCATAATGGTCCACAGGTGAGGACCAGAGTCACCAGATCTGGGTGAGGCCCAGTTAGGATCAGAGTCAACTGTTCCAGTAGAGGCCAAGAGGAGTCCACAGGAATCAGGTCCAGGTGGGGAACAAAGTCACGAGGACTGGGTGAGGCCCAGAGGGGGAACAGATTCACCAGGTCCAGGTGATTCCCAGGTGGTGACCAGGGTTACCAGGTCCGGGTGAGGACCAGGAAAGGACCAGATTCACCAGGTCCAAGTGAGGCCCACGTGGGAACATGTGTCACCAGGTATGGGTGAGCCCCGGGTGGCAACCCCACTCACCAGGTCCAGGTGAGGCCAACCTGGAGGCCATGCAGAGGAACAGTGTCCCGGTGATGCCCAGGTAGGGACCAGAGTTACCAAGTCCAGCTGCGGCCAACCTGCAGGCCATGCAGTGGATCCATGTCCCGATGATGCCCAGGTAGGGACCAGAGTCACAGGTCCAACTGAGGCCCAGATGGAGCATATTCACTAGGTCCAGGTGAGGCCCAGTTGAGGACCAGAGTCCCCAGACCTGGTTGAGGCCTAGAGGGGTCCCAGAGTCACCTGGTCCAAGTGACATCCAGATGGAGACGAGAGTCACCAGGTCAGGGTTAGGCCCAGAGTGGTTCCAGAGTCATCATGTCCAGGTGAGTCTCAGGTGTGGAACAGACTCAGCAGGTACCAATGATGCCCAGGTGAGGACCAGAGTGACCAGGTCTGGGTGACGCGCAGATAGGATCAGAGTCACCAGGTCCAGGTGAGGCCAAGAAAGAGTCCACAGCAATCAGGTCCAGGTGGGGAACAAAGTCACCAGGACTGGGTGAGGCCCAGATGGGGATCTGATTCATTCATCAGGCCCAGGTGAGGCCCAGGTGGTGAACAGAGTCCCCGGGATTGGGAGAGGACCAGGTACGGACCAGATTCACCAGGTCCAAGAGGCCCACGTGGGGACCTGAGTCACCAGGTATGGGTGAAGCCCAGGTGGCAACCCCACTCCCCAGGTCCAGGTGAGGCCAACCTGCAGGCCAGAGTCACCAGATGCAGGTGAGTTCCAGGTGGCTACCAGAGTCACCAGATCCAGGTGAATCCCAGGTGGGGACCAGAGTCACTAGGTCCAGATGAGGCCCAGGTGAGGACCAGAGTTACCAGGTACAGGTGAGGCCCCGGTGGGGATCAGAGGCAACAGATCCATGTGAGGCCGGCTTTGGGACCATGGTCAACATGTCTACCTGAGGCCCAGGTGTGGAACACAGTAAGCAGATCCAGGTGAGTCCCCGGTGGTGACAAGAGTCACCACGTCCAGGTGAGGCCCAGGTGGGGACCAGGATGACCAGGTACAGGGGAGGCCCTTGAAAGAACCAGAGTCAACATTTCGAGGTCAGGCGCAGGTGGCAACCAGGGTCAGTAGGTCCAAGTCAGGCCAATGTGGGGTTCACAGTCACTAGGGCACGGTGAGACCCAGAGGGGGACCAGCGTCACCTGGTCCAGGTGAGGTCCAGTTGTGGAACACAGTCACCGGGTCCAAATTTTGCCCAGTTGAGGACCTGGTTCAACAGGGCCAGTTGAGGCCCAGAAGGGGACCGGAGTCCCAAAATCCAGGTGATGCCCAGGTGGGGACCACAGTCACCATATCCAGGGTAGACTCAGGTGCAGACCAGAATCACCAGGTCCTGGTGAGGTGCAGGTGGCAACCACACTCACCAGGTCCCGGTGAGTCCCTGGTGGGGACCAGAGTCACGAGGTATTTGAGAAGCTAGAAACACTGCAGCCACCAAGTCCACATGATGTCGATGTGGGAACGAGAATCACCAGTTACAGGTGAGGACCAGGTGGGGATCCGACTCACCATATCCAGGTGAGACCCAGGTGGGAACAAGTGTAACCATGTCCAGGTGTCGCCCAGGTGAAGACCGGAGTTAATAGGTCCGGCTGGGTCACTGTTAGTGAACAGTGTAACCATATCCTGATGCTACCCAGGTGGGTACCAGAGACAACAGGTCCTGGTGAGTCCCAGGTGGGTCCAGAGACATTAGGACCAGGTGAGGTCCCAATGGGAACCACAGTCTCCAGGTCAGGTGAGGCTATGCTTAGCATCAGAGTCACCAGTTACAGGTGAGGCCCACGTGGAGCCAGAGTCACCTGGTACAGTAGAGGCCAAAGTCAGGACCAGAGTTACCAGGATCAGGACAGTCCCAGTGGGGAATAGAGTAACCATGTCCCGATGATGCCCATGTAGACCCGGAGCCACCAGGTGCGGATGAGGCGCAGGTGGTGAGCATATTCACGAGGTCCTGGTGAGGCCCAGTTGAGGACCAGAGTCACCAGGTCTAGTTGAGCCCTAGAGGGGTAGCAGATTCACCTGGTCTAGGTGACATCCAGATGGGGACCAGATTCACCATGTCAGGCTGAGGCCCAGAGGGGATCCAGAGTCATCAGGTCCAGGTGAGGCTCAGGTGTGGAACAGAGTATCCAGGTCATAATGGTCCACAGGTGAGGACCAGAGTCAGCAGATCTGGGTAAGGCCCAGTTAGGATCAGAGTCATCAGTTCCAATGAGGCCAAGAAGGAGTCCACAGCAATCAGGTCCAGGTGGGGAACAAATTCACCAGGAATGAGTGAGGCCCAATGGGGACAAGATTCACCAGGTCCAGGTGATTCCCAGGTGGTGACCAGAGTTACTAGTTGCAGGTGAGGACCAGGTAAGGACCAGATTCACCAGGTCCAAGTGAGGCCCACTTTGGGACCTGTGTCACCAGGTATGGGTGAGGCCCAGGTGGCAACCCCACTCACCAGGTCCAGGTGAGGCCAAAATGCAGGCCATGCAGAGGAACCATGTCCCGATAATGCTCAGGTAGGGACCAGAGTTACCAGGTCCAGGTGAGGCCAACCTGCAGGCCATGCAGAGGAACCGTGTCCCGATAATGCCCAGGTAGGGACCTGAGTTACGAGTTGCAGGTGAGGCCCTAATGGGGACCGGAGTCACCAGGTAAATGTGAGTCTACAAGAACACCACAGTCACCAGGTCCAGGTGTGGTTCATGTGGGAACAAGAGTCACCAGGTCCAGGTGAGACCCAGGTGGGGACCAGAGTCACCTGGTCCAGATTGAGGACTAGGTGGGGGAGAAGAGTGATCAGGACCAATTGAGGCCAAAGTCCGGAGCAAAGTTATCATGTCCAGGTGAGGCCCAGGTGGGGAACAGAGTAACCATGTCCCCTTGATGCCAGGTGGGAAAAGAGTCACAGGGTCCACACGAGGCCTAAGTGAGGAGTAGATTCACTAGGTCCTGTTGAGGCCCAGTTGAGGAGCCGTGTCCCCAGCTCTGGGTGAGTCCCAGAGGGGGACCAGAGGCACCCGTTCTGGTGATATCCAGCTGGAGACCAGAGTCACCACGTCAGGGTGAGGCCTAGAGGGGGACGAGAATCACTAGTTCCAGGTGAGGCCCTGATGTGGAACTGAGAAACCAGGTCCCATGATGCCCATATGAGGACCTGAGTCACCAAGTCCAGGTGAGGTCCCTGTGGGAACCATGCACCTCGTCCAAGTGAGGCCCACGTGGGACCACCGTCACCAGGTCCAGGTAAGGCCCAGGTATATAAGTGAGTATCCAGGTCCCAATGAGGCCAGGTAAGGACCAGAGACAACAGATCCAAGATAGGCTCAAATATGGATAAGAGTCATTGTGTTCCAGGTGAGGCCAGATGGAGACCACAGGAACCAGGTCCAGGAGAGCCCAATAGGGAACCAGAGCCACCAGATCCATGTGAGGTCCAGGTGGCAACACAGTCACAAGTTCCAGGTGAGGCGCAATTGGCAACAGGATTCACCAAGACCAGGGGAGGCCCAGGTAGCGACCAGTCACCACATCCAGGTGCGGACCAGCTAAGGTCCAGATTCACCAGGCCCAAGAGAAGCCAAAGGGGTGACCAGAGTCACCAGGTAAGGGTGAAGCCCAGAGGGGGTACCAGAGTAACCAGTTTAGTTTGAGGCCCAGAATGGGACCAGAGGTCCCTGGTCAGAGTGAGGCCCAGGTTGGAATAGAGTATCCAGGTCCCAATGATGCCTGGGTGAGGAACAGAGTTACTAGGGCCATGCAGGCCTAGATGGGGAACAGAATCACCAGGTCCTGGTGAGGCATAGAATAAGACCAAAGTCAGCAGTATCAGGTGAGCCCCTTGTGGGAACCAGAGCCACACTATCCAGCTGAGTCCCAGGTCCATGTGAGACCCACGTGCGGACCAGATTCATCAGGTCGAATTGAGGCATAGCTGAGGACAAGAGTCACCAGGTCTGGGTGCGGCCTAGTTGGGACAAGATTCAGCAGTTCTGAGGTAGGTCAAAGTGGGGACAAGATTCAACAGGTCCAGGTGAGGCCAAACTGAGGACGAGAGTCACCAGGTCTCACTTTGACCAGGGACCTCTGGTCCCATTCTGTGCCTATAACTAAACTGCTTACTCTGATTCTACCTCTGGGCCTCACCGTTACCTGGTTTCTCTGGTCACCCCTTGAGCTTCACATGGGCCTGGTGAATCTGGTCCTTAGCTGATCCGCACCTGGATCTGGTGATTGGTTGCCACCTGGGCCTCACCTGGACTTGGTGAATCCTGTTTCCACCTGCGCCTCACCTGGACCTTGTGACTGTGGTCCCACCTGGAACTCAACTGGATCTGGTGGCTCTGGTTCCCATACGGGCCTCTCCTGGACCTGGTTCCTGTGGTCTCCATCTGGCCTCACCTGGAACACAATGACTCTGATCCATATTTGGTCCTCTCCTGGACCTGTTGACTCTGGTCCTCACCTGGGCTTCATTGGTACCTGGTGACTCTGTTCCACACCTGAGCCTCACCTGGACATGATGACTCTGGAACCTCTCTGGGCCTCACCCTGACCTGGTGACTCTTGTCCCCATCTGGATGTCAACTGGACCAGGTGATTCTTGTACCCCTCTAATACTCAACCAGATCTGGTGACTCTGGACCTCAACTGGGCCTCACCTGGACCTAGTGAATATGCTCCAACTGGGCCTCATTTGGATCTGGTGACTCTGGTCACTTCCTGGGCATCATCGGGACATGGTTCAGCTGCATGGCCTTCAGGTTGGCCTCACCTGGACCTGGTAACTCTGGTCCCTACCTGGGCATCATCGGGACATGGTTCTCTACATGGCCTGCAGGTTGGCCTCACCTGGACCTGGTGAGTGGGGTTGGCACCTGGGCCTCACCCATACATGGTGACACAGGTCCCCGTGGGCCCAGTATGACCTGGTGAATCTCGTCCTTACCTGGTCCTCACCCGCACCTGGTAACCCTGATCACCACATGGGAATCACCTGGACCTGGTGAATCTGGTCCCCATCTGGGCCTCACCCAGTCCTGGTGACTTTGTTCCCCTCTGGATCTGATTGCTGTGGACTCCTTCTTGGCCTCAACTGGAACTGGTGACTCTGATCCAACCTGGGCCTCACCCAGATCTGGTGACTCTGGTCCTCACCTGTGGACCATTATGACCTGGATACTCTGTTCCACACCTGAGCCTCACCTGGACATGATGACTCTGGATCCCCTCTGGGCCTCACCCTGACATGGTGACTCTGGTCCCCATCTGGATGTCACCTAGACTAGGTGAATCTGGTACCCCTCTAGGGCTCAAATAGACCTAGTGACACTGGTCCTCAACTGGGTGTCACCGAGACCTAGTGAATATGCTCCCCACCTGCGCCTCATCTGTACCTGGTGACGCTGGGTCTACCTGGGCATCATCGGGACATGGTTACTCTGTTTCCCACTGGGACTGACCTGATCCTGGTAACTCTGGTCCTTACTTTGGCCTCTTCTGTACCAGGTGACTCTGGCTCCACCTGGGCCTCACGTGTAACTAGTGACTCTGATCCAAAGCATGGCCTCTCCTGACCTGGTGACTGTGGTTCCCATCGGGACCTCACCTGGACTTCATGTCTCTGGTCCCACCTGGGCCTCACCAGGACCTTGTGTCTCTGGTACACACCTGGGTAGCATCAGGATATGGTTACACTGTTCACTAACAGTGACCCAGCCGGACCTATTAACTCTGGTCTTCACCTGGGCCACACCTGGACATGGTGACACTCGTTCCCACCTGGGTCTCACCTGGACATGGTGAGTCAGATACCCACCTGATCCTAACCTATAACTGTTGATTCTCGTTCCCACATGGACATCATGTGGACCTGGTGGCTGCGGTGTTTCTAGTTTGTCATGTACCTTGTGACACTGGTCCCCACCAGGGCCTCACCGGGACCTGGTGAGTGTGGTTGCCACCTGCACCTCACCTGGACCTGGTAATTCTGGTCTGCACCTGAGAGTACCCTGGATCTGGTGACTGTGGTCCCCACCTGGGCTTCACCTGGATTTGGGGACTCTCGTCCCCATGTGAGGCTCACCAGGCCCTGTTGACCATGGTCCTCAACTGGGCAAAATTGGGACGCGGTGACTGTGTTCCACAACTGGACCTCACCTGGACCACGTGACTCTGGTGCCCCTCTGGGTCTCACCATTCCCTAGTGACTGTGAACCCCACTTTCCCCTGACTTAGACCTGCTGGCCCTGGTTGAAACCTGCGCCTGAACTCGAACTGTTGACTCTGGATCTTTCAAGGGCCTCCCCTGTACCTGGTGATCCTGGTCCGAACCTGGGCCTCACCTGGACGTGGTGACTCTTGTCACCATGGGGACTCACCTGGACCTGCTTACTGTGTTCCACACCTGGGGCTCAAGTAGACCTGTTGACCATGGTCCCCTAGCCGGCCTCACATGGACCTGTTGCCTCTGATCCCCACCGAGGCCTCACGTGTACCTTGTAACTCTGGTCCTCACCTGGGCCTCATCTGGACCTAGAGACTCTGGTCCCCACCTGGGCTTCACCTGGATCTGGAGACTCTGGTCCCCATCTGGACTTCACCTGGATATGGTGACTCTGGTCCCAATCTGGACCTCTCCTGGACTTGGTGTCTCTCTTGCCCACTTTGACCTAACTCAGAACTGCTGAATCTTGCCCCACCTATTACGCACCCAGACCTGGTGACTCTTGTTGCTAGCTATTCCTCAATTCGACCTGATGAATCTGGTCCTCACGTGGACCTCACATTCACCTGGGACTCAGCTGGAAAGAGTGGCTCTGGTTTCCACTAGGGGCTCACCTGATACTGCTGAATGTGGTCTTATTCTATGCCTCACCAGAACCTAGTGATTCTGTTCCCCGTCTGGGCCTGCATGGCCTTAGTGACTCTGGTCCTCACTCAGGCATCATTGGGACCTGGATACTCTATTCCACACCTGGGCCTCACTTTTACCAGGAACCGCTGGTCCCATTCTGGGCCTCAAACTAAACTGGTTACTCTGGTTCCCCCTCTTAACCTCACCCTTACCTGGTGACTCTGGTCACCCCTTGGGCCTCCCCTGGGCCTGGTGACTTGGCCTGCAGGTTGGCCTCACCTGGACTTGATTAGTGGGATGCCACCTGGGCCTCACCCATACCTGGTGACTCAGGTCCCCACATGGGCCTCTTGGACCTGGTGAATCTGGCCCTTACCTGGACTTCTCCCAGACCCGGGGAATCTGGTCACAACATGGGCCTCACCTGGAACTGGTGAATCTGGGTCCATCTGGGCCTAACCCAGTCCTGGTGACTATGTTCCCCAACTGGACCTGATTGCTCTGGACTCTTTCTTGCCCTCACCTTGAACTGGTGACTCTGATCCTATTACCTAGTCCTCACCCGGAACTGGTAAATCTGGTCACCACCTGGGCATCACCTAGTCCTGGTGACTTTGTTCCCCACGTGGACCTGATTGCTGTGGACACCTTCTTGGCCTCACCTGGAAGTGGTAACTCTGATCACAACTGGGCCTCTCCCAGATCTGGTGACTCTGGTCCTCACCTGGGCCTCATCTGGACCTAGTGACTCTGGTCCCCACCTGGGCTTCACCTGGATCTGGTGACTCTGGTCCCCACCTGGATTTCACCTGGAACTGGTGACTCTGGTCCATACCTGAACCTCTCCTGGACCTGGTGACTCTGGTCCTCACCTGGGCCTCATCTGGACCTAGTGACTCTGGTCCCCACCTGGGAATCTCCTGGACCGGGTGAATCTGGTCCCCATCTGGGCCTCCCCCAGTCCTGGTGACTTTGTTCCCCACCTGGACCTGATTGCTGTGGACTCCTTCTTGGCCTCACCTGGAACTGGTGACTCTCATCCTAACTGGGCCTAGCTCAATCTCCTGACTCTGGTCCTCCCCTGTGGACCACTATGAACAGGATACTCTGTACCACACCTGAGCCTCACCTGGACATGATGACTCTGGATCCACTCTGGGCCTCACCCTGACGTGGTAACTCTGGTCCCCATGTGGATGTCACCTAGACCAGGTGAATCTCGTACCCCTCTAGGCCTGAACCAGTTCTGGTGACTCTGGTCCTCAACTGGGCCTCACCTGGACCTATTGAATATGCTCCATCTGGGCCTCATTTGGACCTGGTGACACTGGTCCCTACCTGGGCATCATCGGGACATGGATCCACTGCATGGCCTGCAGGTTGGCCTCAGCTGTACCTGCTAACTCTGGTCCCTACCTGGGCATCACCGGGACACGGTTCCTCTGCATGGCCTCCAGGTTGGCCTCACCTGGACCTAGAGACTGGGGTTGCCACCTGGGGCTCACCCATACCTGGTGACACAGGTCCCCACGTGGGCCTCACTTGGACCTGGTGAATCTGGTCCTTATGGTCCTCACCCGGACCTGGTAATCCTGGTCACCACCTGGGAATCACCTGGACAGGGTGAATCTGGTCCCCATCTGGGCCTCAACAGTCCTGTTGACTTTCTTCCCCACCTGGACCTGATTGCTGTGGACTCCTTCTTGGCCTCAACTGGAACTGGTGACTCTGATCCTAACTGAGCCTCACCCAGATCTGGTGACTCTGGCCCTCACCTGTGGACCATTATGACCTGGATACTTTGTTACACACCTGAGCCTCACCTGGACATGATGACTCTGGATCCCCTCTGGGCCTCAGCCTGACATGGTGACTCTGGTCCGCATCTGGATGTCACCTAGACCAGGTGAATCTCGTACCCCTCTAGGCCTCAACTAGACCTGGTGACTCTGGTCCTCATCAAGGCCTCAACGAGACCTAGTGAATATGCTCCCCACCTGCGCCTCATCTGGACCTGGTGATGCTGGTTCTATCTGGGCATCATCGGGACATGGTTACTCTGTTCCCCTCTGGGACTGACCTGATCCTGGTAACTCTAGTCCTGACTTTGGCTTCTCTGTACCAGGTGATTCTGGCTCTAACTGGGCCTCACCTGTAACTGGTGACTCTGATTCTAAGCATGGCCTCACCTGACCTGGTGTTTGTGGTTCCCATAGGGACCTCACCTGGACCTCATATCTCTGGTCCCACCTGGGCCTCACCAGGGCCTGGTGTCTCTGGTACCCACCTGGTTAGCATCAGGATATGGTTACACTGTTCACTAACAGTGACCCAGCCGGACCTATTAACTCTGGTCTTCACCTGGGCCACACCTGGACATGGTGTCACTGTTTCCACCTGGGTCTCACCTGGATATGGTGAGTCGGATCCCCACATGGTCCTCACCTGTAACTGGTGATTCTCGTTCCCACATGGATATCATGTGGACCTGTTGGCCGCAGTGTTTCTAGCATCTTTTTTTTTAATTTTTATTTATTTATGATAGTCACAGAGAGAGAGAGAGGCAGAGACACAGACAGAGGGAGAAGCAGGAGCCATGCACCGGGAGCCCGACGTGCGATTCGATCCCGGTTCTCCATGATCGCTCCCGGGGCCTAAGGCAGGCGCCAAACCGCTGCGCCACCCAGGGATCCCATCTGTTTGTAGCTTCTCATGTACCTCGTGACTCTGATCCCCACCAGTGCCTTACCGGGACCGGGTGAGTTTGGTTGCCACCAGCACCACACCTGGACCTGGTGATTCTGGTCTGCACCTGAGACTACCCTGGATCTGGTGACTGTGGTCCCCACCTGGGCTTCACCTAGCCCTGTTGACCATGGTCCTCATCACGGAAAAATGGCACCCGGTGACTGTGTTCCACACCTGGACCTCACCTGGAGCAGGTGACTCTGTTCCCCCTGTGGGTCTCACCGTGCTCTAGTGACTGTGAACCCCACTTTGGCCTGACTTGGACCTGCTGACCCTGGTTGCCACCTGCGCGTTACCTCGAACTGTTGACTCTGGTTGTTTCAATGGCCTCCCCTGTACCTGGTGATCCTGGTTCCCACCTGGTCCTCACCTGGGCCTGGTGACTCTTGTCACCACCGGGGACTCACTTGGACCTGGTTACAGTGTTCCACACTGGGCCTCAAGTAGAACTCTTGACCATGGTCCCAAGCCAGTCTCACATGGACCAGTTGCCTCTGATACATACCAGCGCCTCACGTGTACCTGGTAACTCTGGTCCTCACCTGGGCCTCATCTGGACCTAGTGACTCTGGTCCCCACCTGGGCTTCACCTGGATCTGGTGACTCTAGTCCCCACCTGTACCTCTCCTCGACCTGGTGACTCTCTTTCCAACATGGGCCTCACCTGGATCTGGTGACTCTGGTCCTCAGTTTGGCCTCACCTGGACCTGGTGTCTCTAGTCCCCACTTTGACCTAACTCAGAACTACTGAATCTTGCCCCACCTAGGCCGCACCCAGACCTGGTGACTCTTGTCCCCAGCTATGCCTCAATTCGACCTGATGAATCTGGTCCTCACGTGGGCCTCACATGGACCTGGGACTCAGCTGGATAGAGTGGCTCTGGTTCCCACAAAGGGCTCACCTGATACTGGTGACTGGGGTCTTTTTCTATGCCTCTCCAGGACCTAGTGATTCTGTTCCCCTTCTGGGCCTGCATGGCCCTAGTGACTCTGGTCCTCACCCAGGCATCATTGGGACCTGGATACTCTATTCCACACCTGGGACTCACTTTGACCAGGGACCTCTGGTCCCATTCTGGGCCTCAAACTAAACTGGCTACTCTGTTTCCCCCTCTGGGACTCACCCTTACCTGGTGAATCTGGTCACGCCTTGGGCTTCACTTTGGCCTGGTGAATCTGGTCCTTAGCTGGTACTCACCTGGATCTGGTGACTGGTCGCCACCTGGGCCTCACCTGGACCTGGTGAATCTCTTCCCCATCTGGGCCTCACCCAGTCCTGGTGACTTTGTTCCCCACCTGGACCTGATTGCTTTGGACACTTTTTTGGCCTCACCTGGAACTGGTGATTCTCGTTCCCACATGGACATCATGTGGACCTGGTGGCTGCAGTGTTTCTAGCTTCTCATGTACCTCGTGATTCTGGTCCCCACCAGGGCCTCAAAGGGACCTGGTGAGTGTGGTTGCCACCTGCACCACACCTGGAACTGATGATTCTGGTCTGCACCTGAGACTACCCTGGATCTGGTGACTGTGGTCCCCACCTGGGCTTCACCCGGATTTGGGGACTCCGGTCCCCATCCGGGCCTCAACTGTACCTGTTGACCATGGTCCTCAACTGGGCAAAATTGGGACCCGGTGACTGTGTTCCACAACTGGACCTCTCCTGGACCACATGACTCTGGTGCCCCTCTGGGTCTCACCGTGCCTTCGTGACTCTGAACCCCACTTTGGCCTGACTTGGACCTGCTGACCCTGGTTGCCACCTGCGCCTGACCTCGAACTGTTGACTCCTGTTCTTTCAAGGGCCTCCCCTGTACCTGGTGATCCTGGTCCACACCTGGGCCTCACGTGGACGTGGTGACTCTAGTCACCACCGCGGACTCACCTGGACCTGCTTACTGTGTTCCACACCTCGGCCTCAAGTAGACCTGTTGACCATGGCCCCATGCCGGCCTCACATGGACATGTTGACTCTAATACCCACCGGGGCCTCACGTGTACCTGGTAACTCTGGTCCTCACCTGGGCCTCATCTGGACCTAGTGACTCTGGTCCCCACCTGGGCTTCACCTGGAACTGGTGGCTCTGGTCCCCACCTGGGTTTCACCTGGAACTGGTGACGCTCTTTCCAACATGGACTTCACTTGGTGAATCTGGTCCTTAGCTGGTCCACATTTGGATCTGGTGACTGGTCGCCACCTGGGCCTCACCTGGACTTGGTGAATACTGTTGCCACCTGCGCCCCCCCTGGAACTTGTGACTGTGGTCCCACCAGAACCTCACCTGGATCTGGAGGCTCTGGTTCCCATAAGGGGCTCTCCTGGACCTGGTTCTTGTGGTCTCCATCTAGCCTCACCTGGAACACAATGACTCTGATCCATATTTGTGCCTCTCTTGGACCTGTGGACTCTGGTCCTTACCTGGGCATCATTGGGACCTGGATACTCTCTTATATACCTGGGCGTCACCTGGACCTGGTGACTATGGTCACAACTGGACCTCACCTGGATGAGGTGACTGGTTCCCACAGGGACCTCACCTGGACCTGGTGACTCAGGTCCTCAAATCGGCATCATGGGACCTGTTATCTCAGTTCCAAATCGGGGCCTCACCTGGACCTAGTGATTCTCGTCCCCCTCTGGGCCTCACCCTGACCTGTTGACTCTGGTCCTCACCTGGATATCACAAGAACCGGGTGACTCTGGTCCCCCTTTGGGACTCACCCGGAGCTGGGGAGACTGGTACTCAACTGGGCCTCAACACGATCTGGTGAATCTACTCCTCACTTAGGCCTCGTCTGCACCTTGTGACTCTTATCCCACCTGGCATCAATGGGATATGGTTACTCTGTTCCCCACCTGGGCCTCACTTGGATATGATAACTGTTCTCCGCACTTTGGCCTCAACTGGTCCTGATGACACTGGTCCCCCCACCTAGGCCTCAATCTGGACCTGGTGACTGTGGTCCCCAACTGGGTCTCACCTTGACCTGTTGCCTCTCGTTCCCACATGAACCACACCTGGACCTGGTGACTGTGGTGTCCTTGTAGACTCACATTTACCTGGTGACTCCGTTCCCGTCTAGGGCCTCACGTGGATCTGGTGACTCTGGCTTGCTGGTTGGCTTCACCTGGAATTGGTGAGTGGGGTTGTCACCTGGGCCTCACCCATACCTGGTGACTCAGGTCCCTACGTGGGCCTCTTGGACCTGGTGAATCTAGTACTTACCTGGTCCTCTCCCCGACCCGGGGACTCTGGTCACGACCTGGGCCTCACCTGGACCTGGTGAATCTGTTCCATATCTTGGCCTCACCGAGTCCTGGTGACTTTGTTCCCCACTTGGACCTGATTGCTGTGGACTCTTTTTGCCTCACCTGTCACTGGTGATTCTCGTTCCCACATGGACCTCATGTGGACCTGGTGGCTGCAGTGTTTCTAGCTTCTCATGTACCTCGTGACTCTGGTCCCCACCAGGGCCTCACCGGGACTTGGTGAGTGTAGTTGCCACCTGCACCTCACCTGGACCTGGTGATTCTGGTCTGCACCTGATACTACCCTGGATCTGGTGACTGTGGTCTCCACCTGGGCTTCTCCTGGATTTGGGGACTCCGGTCCCCATCTGGGCCACACCTGGCCCTGTTGACCATGGTCCTCAACTGTGCAAAATTGGGACCCGGTGACTTTAGACCTCACCTGGACCATGTTACTCTGGTCCGCCTCCGGGTATAACCTTGGACCTCACCTGGACCATGTGACTCTGGTCCGCCTCCGGGTCTAACCGTGCCCTAATGACTCTGAAACCCACTTTGGCCTGACTTGGACCTGCTGACCTTGGTTGCCAACTGTGCCTGACCTCGAACTGTTGACTCTGGTTCATTCAACGGCCTCCCCTGTACCTGGTGATCCTGGTCCCCACCTGGGTCTCACCTGTACGTGGTGACTCTTGTCACCACCGGGGACTCACCTGGACCTGGTACTGTGTTCCACACATGGGCCTCAAGTAGACCTGTTGACCATGGTCCCCAAGCCGGCCTCACATGAACCTGTTGCCTGTGATCCCCACCGGGGCCTCACGTGTACCTGGTAACTCTGGTCCTCACCTGGGCCTCATCTGGACCTAGTGACTCTGGTCCCCACCTGGGCTTCACTTGGATCTGGTGACTCTGTTCCCCACCGGGACTTCACCTGGATCTGGTGACTCTTGTACACACCTGGACCTCTCCTGGACCTGGTGACTCTCTTTCCAACATGGACCTCACCTGGATCTGGTGACTCTGGTCCTCAGTTTGGCCTCACATGGACCTGGTGTCTCTCGTCCCCACTTTGACTTAACTCAGAACTGCTGAATCTTGCCCCACCTAGGCCGTACCCAGACCCAGTGACACTTGTCCCCAGCTATGCCTCAATTCGACCTGATGAATCTGGTCCTCACGTGGGCCTCACATGGACCTGGGACTCAGCTGCATAGTGTGGCTCTGGTTCCCACAAGGGGCTCACCTGATATTGGTGACTTATTCACCAGTGGTCTTATTCTATGCCTCAACAGGACCAATTGCTTCTCTTCCCCATCTGGGCCTGCATGGCCCTAGTGACTCTGGTCCTCACCCAGGCATCATTGGGACCTGGATACTCTATTCCACACCTAGGCCTCACTTCGACCAGGGACCTCTGGTCCCATTCTGGGCCTCAAAATAAACTGGTTACTCTGGTTCCCACTCTGGGCCTCACTCTTACCTGGTGACTCTCGTAAAACCTTGGGCTTCACTTGGGCCCGGTGCATCTGGTCATTAGCTGGTCCGCACCTGGATCTGGTGACTGGTCGCCACCTGGGCCTCACCTGGACTTGGTGAATCCTGTTGACACCTGCGACTCAAGTGGACCTTGTGACTGTGGTCCAACCTGGACCTCACCTAGATCTGGTGGGTCTGGTTCCCATATGGGGCTCTCCTGGACCTGGTTCCTGTGGTCTCCATCTGGTCTCACCTGGAACACAATGACTCTGATCCATATTTGGGCCTCTTCTGGACCTGTAGACTCAGGTCCTTACCTGGGTATCATTGGGACCTGGAACTCTCTTATATACCTGGGCTTCACATGGACCTGGTGATTGTGGACCCACCTGGGCCTCACCTGGACGAGGTGACTGGTTCCCACAGGGACCTCACCTGGACCTGGTGACTCAGGTCCTCATATGGGCATCATGGGACCTGGTTTCTCAGTTCCACATCGGGGCCTCAAGTGGACCTAGTGATTCTCGTCCGACTCTGGGTCTCACCCTGACGTGCTGACTCTGGTCCCCACCTGGGTATCACCAGAACCGGGTGACGCTGGTCCCCCTCTGGGACTCACCCGGAGCTGGGGACTCTGGTCCTCAACTGGGCCTAAAGAGGACATGGTTAATCTACTCCTCACTTAGGCCTCGTCTGGACCTTGTGAGTCTTTACCCACCTGGCATCAATGGGACATGGTTACTCTGTTCCCCACATGGGCCTCACCTGGACATGATAACTTTGCTCCACACTTTGGCCTCAACTGGTCCTGATGACTCTGGTCCCCTGACCTAGGCGTCAATCTGGACCTGATTGCTGGGGACTCCTTCTTAGCCTCAACTGGAACTGGTGACTCTGATCCAGATTGAGGATCCCCAATCTGGGCCTCACCTTGCCCTGTCAACCATGGTCTTCAACTGGCAAAATTGGGACCCGGTGACTGTGTTCTACCCCTGGACCTCACCTGGACCAGGTGACTCTGGTCCCCCTCTGGGTCTCAACGTGCCTTAGTGACTGTGAACCCCACTTTGGCCTGACTTGGACCTCCTGACCCTGGTTGACACCTGCGCCTGACCTCGAACTGTTGACTCTGGTTCATTTAAGGGCTTCCCCTGTACCTGGTGATCCTGGTCCCCCCTGGGACTCACCTGGACGTGGTGACTCTTGTCACCACCGGGGACTCACCTGGACCTGGTTACTGTGTTCCACACCTTGGCTTCAAGTAGACCTGTTGACCATGGTACCGAAGCCGGGCTCATATGGACCTGTTTTCTCTGATTCCCACCGGGGCATCACGTGTACCTGGTAACACTGGTCCTCACTTGGGCCTCATCTGGACCTAGTGATCTGGTCCCCACCTTGGCTTCACCTGGATCTGGTGACTCTGGTCCTCAACTGGGCCTCACGTGGACCTATTGAATATGCTCCATCTGGGCCTCATTTGGACCTGGTGACTCTCTTCCCTACCTGGGCATCATCGGGACTTGGTTCCACTGCATGGCCTTTAGGTTGGCCGCACCTGGACCTAGTAACTGTGGTTCTACCTGGGCATCATCGAGACACTCTTCCTCTGCATTGCCTGCAGGGTGGCCTCACCTGGACCTGGTGAGTGGGGATGCCACTTGGGCCTCACCCATACCTGGTGACCCAGGTGCCCACGTGGGACTCACTTGGACCTGGTGAATCTGGTCCTTACCTGGTCCTCACCCAGTCCTGGTGGTTTTGTTCCCCACCTGGACCTGATTGCTGGGACTCCTTCTTGGCCTCACCTGGAAGTGGTGACTCTGATCGTAGCTGGGCCTCACCCAGATCTGGTGACTCTGGTCCTCACCTGTGAACCATTATGACCTGGATACTCTGTTCCACACCTGAGCCTCACCTGGACATGATGACTCTGGATCCACTCTGGGCCTCACCATGACATGGAGACTCTGGTCCCCATCTGGATATCAGCAGAACCGGGTGACTCTGTTCCCCCTCTGGGACTAACCCAGAGCTGGGGACACTGGTCCTCAACTGGATGTCAACAGTACCTGTTGAATCTACTCCTCACTTAGGTCTCGTCTGAACCTTGTGACTCTTTTCCCACCTAGCATCAACGGGACATGGTTACTCTGTTCCTCACCTGGGCCTCACCTAGACATGATAACTTTGCTCCACACTTTGGCCTCAACTGGTCCTGATGAATCTGGTCCCCCCACCTAGGCCTCAATCTGGACCCAGTGACTGTGGTCCCTCCCTGGGGCTCACCTGGACCTGGTGACTCTCGTTCCCACATGAACTACACCTGGACCTGGTCCTTGTGGTGTTCTTGTAGACTCACATTTACCTGGTGACTCGGATCCCCACTAGGGCCTCACCTGGATCTGGTGACACTGGCCTGCAGGTTGGCCTCACATAGACCTGGTGAGTGGGGTTGCCATGTGGGCCTCACCCATACCTGGTGACTCAGGTCCTCACGTGGGCCTCACTTGGACCTGGTGAATCTGGTCCTTACCTGGTCCTCTGCCAGACCCGGGGACTCTGGTCACCGCCTTGACCTCACCTGGACCTGGTGAATCTGGTCCCCTCTGGGCCTCAATGAGTCATGGTGACTTTGTTCACCACCTGGACCTGATTGCTGTGGACACTTTCTTGGCCTCACCTGGAACTGGTGACTCTAATCTATCTGCGCATCACCCAGATCTGGTGACTCTGGTCCTCACCTGGGCATCATTGGTACCTGGTGACTCTGTTCCACTGGCTGACCCTCACCTGGACTTAATGACTCTGGAACCTCTCTGGGCCTCACCCTGACCTGGTGACTCTCGTCCCCATCAGGATGTCACCTGGACCAGGAGATTCTGGTACCCCTCTAGGCCTCAACCATATCTGGTTACTCTGGTCCTCAACTCGGCCTCACCTGGACGTAGTGAATATGCTCCATCGGGGCCTCATTTGGACCTGGTGACTCTGGTCCCTACCTGGGCATCATCGGGACATGGTTCCACTGCATTGCATGCAGGTTGGCCTCACCTGGACCTCGTAACTCTGGTCCCTACATGGCCATCATCGGGACATGGTTCCTCTGCATAGCCTTCAGGTTGGCCTTCCCTGGACCTGGTGAATGAGGTTGCCACCTGGGTCTCCCCATAACTGGTGACACAGGTCCCACGTGGGCTTCACTTGGACCTGGTGAATCTGGTCCTTACCTGGTCCTCACCCAGAACTGGTAACCCTTGTCACCACCTGGGAATCACCTGGACCTGTTGAATCTGGTCCCCATCTGGGCCTCACCCAGTCCTGGTGACTTTGTTCCCCACCTGGACCTGATTGCTGTGGACTAATAATTGGCCTCACCTGGAACTGGTGACTCTGATCCTATCTGAGCGTCACCCAGACCTGGTGACTCTGGTCCTCACCTGGGCATCATTGGTACCTGGAGACTCTGATCCACACCTGAGCCTCACCTGGACATGATGACACTGGAACCTCTCTGGGCCTCACCCTGACCTCGTGACCCTGGTCCCCATCTGGATGTCACCTGGGCCTGGTGATTCTTGTACCCCTCTATGTCTCAACCAGATCTGGTGATTCTGGTCCTCAACTGAGCCTCACCTGGACCTAGTGAATATGCTCCATCTGGGCCTCATGTGGACCTGGTGACTCTGGTCCCTACCTGGGCATCATCGGGACATGGTTCCACTGCATGGCCTGCAGGTTGACCTCACCTGGACCTGGTAACTCTGGTCCCTACCTGGGCATCATCGGGACACGCTTTCCCTCCATTGCCTGCAGGTTGGCCTCACCTGGACCTGGTGAGTGTGCTTGCCACCTGGGCCTCACTCATACCTGGTGACAAAGGCCCCACGTGGGCCTCACTTGGACCTGGTGAATCTGGTCCTTACCTGGTCCTCACCCGGAACTGCTAACTCTGGTCACCACCTGGGAATCACCTGGGTCTGGTGAATCTGGTCCCCATCTGGGCCTCACCCAGGCTTGGTTACTTTGCTCCCCACCTGGACCTGATTGCTGTGGACTCCTACTTGGCCTCACCTGGAACTGCTGACTCTGATCCTTACTGGGCCTCACCCAGATCTGGTGACTCTGGTCCTCACCTGTGGATCATTATGACCTGGATACTCTGTTCCACACCTGAGCCTCACCTGGACATGATGATTCTGGATGCCCTCTGGGCCTCACCCTGACATGGTGACTCTGGTACCCATCTGGATGTCCCCTAGACCAGGTGAATCTGGTACCCCTCTAGGCGTCAACTAGACCTGGTGACTCTGGTCCTCATCTGGGCCTCACCTGGACCTAGTGAATATTCTCCCCACCTGCGCCGTGCTGGACCTGGTGACTCTGATTCTACCTGGGCATCATTGGGACATGGGTACTGTATTACCCACTGGGACTGACCTGATCCTGGTAACTCTGGTCCTGACTTTGGCCTCTTCTGTACCAGGTGACTCTGGCTCCACCTGGGCCTCACCTGTACCTGGTGACTCTGATCCTAAGCATGGGCTCACCTGACCTGGTGACTGTGGTTCCCATCGAGACCTCACCTGGACCTCATGTCTCCGGTTACACCTGGGCCTCACCAGGACCTGGTGTCTCTGGTACCCACATGGGTAGCATCAGGATATGGTTACACTGTTCACTAACACTCATCCAGGCGGACCTAATAACTCTGGTCTTCACCTGGGGCACACGAGGACATGGTGACACTGGTTCCCACCAGGGTCTCACCTGGACATGGTGAGTCGGATCCCCACCTGGTCCTCACCTGTAACTGGTGATTTTCGTTCCCACATGGACATCATGTGGACCTGGTGGCTGCAGTGTTTCTAGCTTCTCATGTACCTCGTGTCTCTGGTCCCCACCGGGGCCTCTCCGGGACCGGGTGAGTGTGGTTGCCACCTGCACCTCACATGGACCTGGTGAGTCTGGTCTGCACCTGAGATTAACCTGGATCTGGTGACTGTGGTCCCCACCTGGGCTTCACCTGGATTTGGGGACTCCGGTCCCCATCTGGGCCTCACCTGGCCCTGTTGACCATGGTCCTCAACTGTGCAAAATTGGGAACCGGTGACTGTGTTCCACAATTGGACCTCACCTGGACCAGGTGACTCTGGTCCCACTCTGGGTGTCACCGTGCCCTAGTGACTGTGAACCCCACTTTGGCCTGACTTGGACCTGCTGACCCTGGTTGCCACCTGCCCCTGACCTCGAACTGTTGAATCTGGTTCTTTCAAGGGCCTTCCCTGGACCTGGTGATCCTGGTCGGACCTGGCCCACACCTGGACGTGGTGACTCCTGTCACCAATGGGGACTCACCTGGACCTGCTTACTGTGTTCCACGCTTGGGCCTCAAGTAGACCTGTTGACCATGGTCCCCAAGCCGACCTCACATGGACCTGTTGCCTCTGATCCCCACCGTGTCCTCACGTGTACCTGGTATCTCTGGTCCTCACCTGGGCCTCATCTGGACCTAGTGACTCTGGTCCCCACCTGGGCTTCACATGGATCTGGTGACTCTGGTCCCTACCTGGACTTCACATGGATCTGGTGACTCTGGACCCCACCTGGACCTCTCCTGGACCTCGTGACTCTCTTTCCAACATGGACCTCACCTGGATCTGGTGAATCTGGTCCTCAGTTTGGCCTCACCTGGACATGGTGTCTCTCGTCCCCACTTTGACCTAACTCAGAACTGCTGAATCTTGCCCCACCTAGGCCGCACACAGACCTGGTGTCTCTTGTCCCCAGCTATGCCTCAATTCGACCTGATGAATCTGGTCCTCACGTGGGACTCACCTGGTCCTGGGACTCAGCGGGATAGAGTGGCTCTGGTTCTCACAAGGGGCTCACCTGATACTGCTGAATGTGGTCTTATTCTATGCCTCACCAGGACCTAGTGATTCTGTTCCCCATCTGGGATTGCATGGCCCTAGTGACTCTGGTCCTCACCCAGGTGTCATTGTGACCTGATACTCTATTCCACACCTGGGCCTCTCTTTGACCAGGGACCTCTGGTCCCATTCTGGGCCTCAAACTAAACTGGTTACTCTGGTCCCCCCTCTGGGCCTCACCCTGCCCTGGTGACTCTGGTCACCCGTTGGGCTTCACTTGGGCCTGGAGAATCTGGTCCTTATCTGTTCCGCACCTGGATCTGGTGACTGGTCGCCACCTGGGCCTCTCCTGGACTTGGTGAATCCTGTTGCCTCCTGCGCCTCACCTGGACCTTGTTACTGTGGTCCAACCTGGACCTCACCTGGACGAGGTGACTGGTTCCCACAGGGACCTCACCTGGACCTGGTGACTCAGGTCCTCATATGGGCTTCATGGGACCTGGTTTCTCAGTTCCACATCGGGGCCTCATCTGGACCTAGTGATTCTCGTCCCCCTGTGGGCCTCACCTGGACGTGGTGATTCTGGTCCCCACCTGGATATCACCAGAACCGGGTGACTCTGGTCCCCCTCTGGGACTCACCCGGAGCTGGGACACTGGTCCTCAGCTGATCCTCAACAGGACCTGGTGAATCTACTCCTCACTTAGGCCTCGTTTGGACCTTGTGATTCTTTTCTCCCCTGACATCAATGGGACATGGTTATTCTGTTCCCCACCTGGGCGTCACCTGGACATGATAACTTTGCTCCACATTTGGCCTCAACTGGTCCTGATGACTCTCGTCCCACCACCGAGGCCTCAATCTGGACCTGGTGACTGTGGTCCCCACCTGGGTCTCACCTGGACCTGGTGACTCTCGTTCCCACATGAAACACACCTGGACCTGGTGACTGTTGTTTTGTTGTAGACTCACATTTACCTGGTGACTCCGGTCCCCACTAGGGCCTCACCTGGATCTGGTGACTCTGGCGTGCAGGTTGGCCTCACCTGGACCTGCTGAGTGGGGTTGCCACCTGAGCTTCACCCATACCTGGTGACTCAAGAACCCACGTGGTTCTCTTGGACCTGGTGAATCTGGTCCTTACATGGTCCTCTCCCAGACCCGGGGATTCTGGTCACCTCCTGGGCCTCACCTGGACCTGGTGAATCTCTTCCCCATCTGGGCCTCAACCAGTCCTGGTGAGTTTGTTCCCCACCTGGACCTGATTGCTTTGGACTCTTTCTTGGCCTCACCTGGAACTGGTGACTCTTATCCTCTCTGTGCGTGACTCAGGCCTGGAGACTCTGGTCCCCATCTAGATGTCACCTGGACCAGATGATTCTGGTACCCCTCTAGGCCTAAACCAGATCTGGTGTCTCTGGTCCTCAACTGGGCCTCGTCTGACCTAGTGAATATGCTCCATCTGGGCCTCATTTGGACCTGGTGACTCTCTTCCCTACCTGGGCATCATCGGGACAAGGTTCCACTGCATGGCCTTTAGGTTGGCCGCACCTGGACCTGGTAACTGTGGTTCTACCTGGGCATCATCGGGACGTGGTTACTCTATTCCCAGTGGGACTGACCTGATCGTGGTAACTCTGGTCCTGATTTTGGACTCTTCTGTGCCATGTGACTCTGGCTCCCCCTGGACCTCACCTGTAAGTGGTGACTCTGATACTAAGCATGGCCTCTCCTCACCTGGTGACTGTGGTTTCCATCAGTACCTCACCTGGACCTCATGTCTCTGGTCCCAACTGGGACTCACAAGGACTTGTATCTGGTACCCACCTGAGTAGCATCAGGATATGGTTACACTGTTCACCAACAGTGACGCGGCCGGACCTATTAACTCTCGTCTTCACCTGGTCCACACTTGGACATGGTGACACTGGTTCCCACCAGGGTCTCAGCTGGACATGGTGACTCAGATCCCCACCTGGTCCTCACCTGTAACTTGTAATTCTCGTTCCCACATGGACATCATGTGGACCTGGTGGCTGCAGTGTTACTAGCTTCTCATGTACCTCGTGACTCTGGTCCCCACCAGGGCCTCACCGGAACTTGGTGTGTGTGGTTACCACCTGCAACTCACCAGGACCTGGTGATTCTGGTGTCCACCTGAGACTACCCTGGATCTGGTGACTGTGGTCCCCACCTGGGCTGCACCTGAATTTGGAGACTCCGGTCCCCATCTGGGCCTCAACTGGCCCTGTTGACCATGGTCTTCAACTGTGTAGAATTGGGACCCGGTGACTGTATTCCACAACTTGATCTCACCTGGACAAGGTGACTTTGGTCCCCCTCTGGGTCTCACTGTGCCCTAGTGACTGTGAACCCCACTTTGGCCTGACTTGGACCTGCTGACCCTGGTTGCCACCTGCGCCTGACCTCAAACTGTTGACTCTGGTTCTCTCAAGGGCCTCCCCTGTACCTGGTGATCCTGGTCCCCAACTCGTCCTCAACTGGACGTGGTGACTCTTGTCACCACCGGGGACTCACCTTGACATGATTACTTTGTTCCACACCTGGGCCTCAGGTAGACCTGTTGACTATGGTCCCCAAGCCGGCCTCACGTGGACCTTTTGGCTCTGATCCCCGCCGGGGGCTCACGTGTATCTGGTAACTCTGATCCTCACCTGGGCCTCATCTGGACCTAGTGACTCTGGTCCCCACCTGGGCTTCACCTGGATCTGGTGACTCTGGTCCCCACCTGGACCTCTCCTGGACTTGGTGACTCTCTTTCCAACATGGACCTCACCTGGATCTGGTGACTCTGGTCCGAATCTGGACCTCTCCTGGACCTGGTGTCTCTCTTGCCCACTTTGACCTAACTCAGAACTGCTGAATCTTGCTCCACCTATTACGCACCCAGACCTGGTGACTCTTGTCCCTAGCTATGCCTCAATTCGACCTGATGAATCTGGTCCTCACGTGGACCTCACATTTACCTGGGACTCAGCTGGAAAGAGTGGCTCTGGTTCCCACTAGGGGCTCACCTGGTACTGCAGAATGTGGTCTTATTCTATGCCTCACCAGAACCTAGTGATTCTGTTCCCCATCTGGGCCTGCATGGCCTTAGTGACTCTGGTCCTCACTCAGGCATCATTGGGACCAGGATACTCTATTCCACACCTGGGCCTCAGTTTTACCAGGAACCGCTCGTCCCATTCTGGGCCTCAAACTAAACTGGTTACTCTGGTTCCCCCTCTTAACCTCACCCTTACCTGATGACTCTGGTCACCCCTTGGGCCTCCCCTGGGCCTGGTGACTCTGGCCTGCAGGTTGGCCTCACCTGGACTTGATTAGTGGGATGCAACCTGGGCCTCACCCATACCTGGTGACTCAGGTCTCCACGTGGGCCTCTTGGACCTGGTGAATCTGGTCCTTACCTGGTCCTCTCCCTGACCTGGGGACTCTGGTCACCACCTGGGAATCACCTGGGCCTAGTGAATCTGGTCCCCATCTGGGCCTCCACGAGTCCTGGTGACTTTGTTCCCCACCTTGACCTAATTGCTGTGGACTCTTTCATGGCCTCACCTGGACCTGGTGACTCTGATCCTATCTGCGTGTCACCCTGACCTGGTGACTCTGGTCCTCACCTGGGCGTCATTGGTACCTGGTGACTCTGTTCCACACCTGAGCCTCACCTGGACATGAGGCTCTGGACTCTGGAACCACTCTGGGCCTAACCCTGACCTGGTGACTCTGGTCTCCATCTGGATGTCACATGGACCAGGTGATTTTTGTACCCCTCTAGGCCTCAACCAGTTCTGGTGATTCTGGTCCTCAACTGGGTCTCAACTGGACCTATTGAATATGCTCCATCTGGGCCTCATTTGGACCTGGTGACTCTCTTCCCTACCTGGGCATCATCGGGACATGGTTCCACTGCATGGCCTTTAGGTGGGCCGCACCTGGACCTGGTAACTGTGGTTCTACCTGGGCATCATCGGGACACTCTTCCTCTGCATTACCTGCAGGGTGGCCTCACCTGGACCTGGTGAGTGGGGTTGCCACTTGGGCCTCACCCATACCTGGTGACCCAGGTGCCCACGTGGGACTCACTTGGACCTGGTGAATCTGGTCCTTACCTGCTCCTCACCCGGAACTGCTAACTCTGGTCACCACCTGGGAATCACCTGGGCCTGGTTAATCTGGTCCCCATCTGGGCCTCACCCAGTCCTGGTGATTTTGTTCCCCACCTGGACCTGATTGCTGTGGACTCCTTCTTGGCCTCACTTGGAAGTGGTGACTGATCGTAGCTGGGCCTCACCCAGATCTGGTGACTCTGGTCCTCACCTGTGGACCATTATGACCTGGATACTCCGTTCCACACCTGAGCCTCACCTGGACATGCTGACTCTGGATTCACTCAAGGCCTCACCATGACATGGTGACTCTGGTCCCCATCTGGACGTCCCCTAGACCAGGTGAATCTGGTACCCCTCTAGGCGTCAACTAGACCTGGTGACTCTGGTTCTCATCTGGGCCTCACCTGGACCTACTTAATATTCTCCCCACCTGCGCCTCGATGGACCTGGTGACTCTGATTCTACCTGGGCATCATTGGGACATGGTTACTGTATTACCCACTGGGACTGCCCTGATCCTGGTAACTCTGGTCCTGACTTTGGCCTCTTCTGTACCAGGTGACTCTGGCTCCACCTGGGCCTCACCTGTACCTGGTGACTCTGATCCTAAGCATGGCCTCACCTGACCTGGTGACTGTGGTTCCCATCGGGACCTCACCTGGACCTCATGTCTCCGGTTACACCTGGGCCTCACCAGACCTGGTGTCTCTGGTACCCACCTGGGTAGCATCAGGATATGGTTACACTGTTCACTAACACTCATCCAGCAGGACCTAATAACTCTGGTCTTCACCTGGGGCACACCAGGACATGGTGACACTGGTTCCCACCTAGGTCTCACCTGGACATGGTGAGTCGGATCCCCACCTGTTCCTCACCTGTAACTGGTGATTGTCGTTCCCACATGGACATCATGTGGACCTGGTGGCTGCAGTGTTTCTAGATTCTCATGTACCTCGTTACTCTTGTCACCACCAGGGACTCACCTGGACCTGGTTACTGTGTTCCACACATGGGCCTCAAGTACACTTGTTGACCATGGTCCCCAAGCCGGCCTCACATGGACCTGTTGCCTCTGATCCCCACCGTGGCCTCACGTGTACCTGGTAACTCTGGTCCTCACCTGGGCCTCATCTGGACCTAGTGACTCTGGTCCCCACCTGGGCTTCACTTGGATCTGGTGACTCTGGTCCCCACCGGGACTTCACCTGGATCTGGTGACTCTGGACCCACCTGGACCTCTACTGGACCTGGTGACTCTCTTTACAACATGGACCTCACCTGGATCTGGTGACTCTGGACCTCAGTTTGGCCTCACATGGACCTGGTGTCTCTCGTCCCCACTTGGATCTAACTCAGAACTGCTGAATCTTGCCACACCTAGGCTGCACCCAGACCTGGTGACTCTTGTCCCCACTATGCCTCAATTCGACCTGATGAATCTGGTCCTCACGTGGGCCTCACATGGACCTGGGACTCAGCTGGATAGAGTGGCTCTGGTTTCCACAAGGGGGTCACCTGATACTGCTGACTGTGGTCTTATTCTATGCCTCACCAGGACCAAGTGATTCTGTTACCCATTTGGGCCTGCATGGCCCTAGTGACTCTGGTCCTCACCCAGGTATCATTGGGACCTGGATACTCTACTCCACACCTGGGCCTCACTTTGACCAGGGATCTCTGGTCCCATTCTGGGCCTCAAACTAAACTGGTTACTCTGGTTCCCCCTCTGGGCCTCACCCTTATCTGGTGACGCTGGTCACCCCTTGGGCTTCACCTGGGCCTGGTGAATCTTGTCCTTAGCTGATCCTCACCTGGATCTGGTGACTGGTCGCCACCTGGGCCTCACCTGTACTTGGTTAATCCTGTTACCACCTGCGCCTCACCTGGACCTTGTGACTCTGGTCCCACCTGGACCTCACCTGGATCTGGTGGCTCTGGTTCCCATATGGGGCTCTCCTGGTCCTGGTTCCTGTGGTCTCCATCTGGCCTCACCAGGAACACAATGACTCTGATCCATATTTGGGCTTCTCCTGGACCTGTTGACTCAGGGCCTTACCTAGGCATCATTGGGACCTGGATACTCTCTTATATACCTGGGCCTAACCTGGAACTGGTGACTGTGGTCCCCCTTGGCCTCACCTGGACGAGGTGACAGTTTCCCACAGGGACCTCAACTGGACCTGGTGATTCAGGTCCTCATACGGGCATCATGGGACCTGGTTCCTTAGTTATACATCAGGGCCTCACCTGGACCTAGTGATTTTCGTCCCGCTTTGGGCCTCACTCTGACGTGGTGACTCTGGTCCCCACCTGGATATCACCAGTACTGGGTGACTCGCCCCCTCTGGGACTCCCCCGGAGCTGGTTACACTGGTCTTCAACTGGGCCTCAACAGGACCTGGTGAATCTACTCCTCACTTAGGCCTCGTCTGGACCTTGTGACTCTTTTCTCACCAGGCATCAAAGGGACATTGTTACTCTGTTCCACACCTGGGCCTCACCTGGACATGATAACTTTGCTCCACACTTTGGCCTCAACTGGTTCTGATGACACTGGTCGCCCCACCTTGTCCTCAATCTGAACCTGGTGACTGTGGTCCCCACCTGGGTCTCACCTGGACCTGGTGACTAAGTTCCCACATGAACCACACCTGGACCTGGTGACTGTGGTGTTCTTGTAGACTCACATTTACCTGGTGACTCCTGTCCCCACTAGGGCCTCACCTGGATCTGGTGACTCTGGCCTGCAGGTTGGCCTCACCTGGACCTGGTGAGTGGGGTTGCCACCTGGGCATCACCCATACCTGGTGTCTCAGGTCACCACGTGGGCCTCTTGGACCTGGTAAATCTGTACCGTACCCGGTCCTCTCCCAGACCCGGGGACTCTGCTCACCACCTGGGCCTCACCTGGACCTGGTGAATGAATCTGTTCCCCATCTGGGCCTCACCCAGACCTGGTGACTTTGTTCCCCACCCGGACCTGATTGCTGTGGACTCTTTCTTGGCCTCACCTGGACTTGGTGATTCTGATCCTATCTGCGTGTCGCCCAGACCTGGTCACTCTGGTCTTCACCTGGGCATCATTGGTACCTGGTGACTCTGTTCCACACCTGAGCCTCACCTGGACATGGTGACTCTGGAACCACTCTGGGCCTATCCCTGACCTGGTGACTCTGGTCTCCATCTGGATGTCACCGGGACCAGGTGACTCTGGGAACCCTCTAGGCCTCAACCAGGTCTGGGGACTCTGGTCCTCAACTGGGCCTCACCTGGACCTAGTGAATATGCTCCATCTGGGACTCAGTTGGACCTGGTGACTCTGGTCCCTACCTGGGCATCATCGGGCTATGGATCCACTGCATGGCCTGCAGGTTGGCCTCAGCTGGACCTGGTAACTCTGGACCCTACCCGGGCATCACCGGGACACGGTTCCTCTGCATGGCCTCCAGGTTGGCCTCACCTGGAACCAGTGACTGGACTTGCCACCTGGGGCTCACCCATACCTGGTGTCACAGGTACCCACGTGGGCCTCACTTGGACCTGGTGAATCTGGTCCTTTCCCGGTACTCACCCGGACCTGGTAACCCTGGTCACCACCTGGGAATCACCTGGACCTGGTGAATATGGTCCCCCTTTGGGCCTCACCCAGTCCTGTTGACTTTCTTCCCCACCTGGACCTGATTTCTGTGGACTCCTCTTGGCCTCAACTGGAACTGGTGACTCTGAACCTAACTGGGCCTCACCCAGATCTGGTGACTCTGGTCCTCACCTGTGGACCATTATGACCTGGATACTCTGCTCCACACCTGAGCCTCACCTGAATATGTTGACACTGGATCCCCTCTGGGCCTCAGCCTGAGATGGGGACTCTGGTCCCCATCTGGATGTCACCAGACCAGGTGAATCTGGTACCCCTCTAGGCCTCACCTAGACCTGGTGACTCTGGTCCTCAACTGGGCCTCAATGGGACCTAGTGAACATGCTCCCCACCTGCGCCACATCTGGGCCTGGTGACTCTGGTTCTACCTGGGCATCATCGGGACATGGTTACTCTATTCCCACTTGGAGTGACCTGATCCTGGTAACTCTGGCCTGACTGGCCTCTTCTGTACCAGGTGACTCTGGCTCCACCTGGGCCTCACCTGGAACTGGTGACTCTGATCCTAAGCATGGCCTCACCTGACCTGGTGACTGTGGTTCCCATCGGAACCTCACCTGGACCTCATGTCTCTGGTCCAAACTGGGCCTCACCAGGACCTGGTGTCTCTGGTATCCACCTTGGTAGCATCAGGATACGGTTACACTGTTCACTAACAGTGACCCAGCCGGACCTGTTAACTCTGGTCTTGACCTGGTCCACACCTGAACATGGTGACACTGGTTCCCACCAGGGTCTCACCTGGACATGGTGAGTCAGATCCCCACCTGGTCCTCACCTGTAACTGGAGATTCTCGTTTCCACGTGGACATCACGTGGAACTGGTGGCTGCAGTGTTTCTAACTTCTCATGTACCTCGAGCATCTGGTCCGCACCAGGGCCTCACCGGGACCTGGTGTGTGTGGTTGCCACCTGCACCTCACCAGGACCTGGTGATACTGGTCTGCACATGAGATTATCCTGGATCTGTTGACTGTGGTCCCCACCTGGTCTTCACCTAGATTTGGGGACTCCAATCCGCATCTGGGCCTCACCTGGCCCTGTTGACCATGGTCCTCAACTGGACAAAATTGGGACCCGGTGACTGTGTTCCACAACTGGACCTCACCTGGACCAGGTGATTCTGGTCCCCCTCTGGGTCTCACCGTGCCCTAGTGACTGTGAACCCCACTTTGGCCTGACTTGGACGTGCTGACCCTGGTTGCCACCTGCGCCTGACCTCGAACTGTTGACTCTGGTTCTTTCAATGGCCTCCCCTGGACCTGGTGATCCTGATCCCCACCTGGGCCTCACCTGGACCTGGTGACACTTGTCACCACCGGGGACTCACCTGGACCTGCTTACTGTGTTCCACACCTGGGCCTCAAGTAGACCTGTTGACCATGGTCCCCAGGCCGGCCTCACATGGACCTGTTGCCACTGCTCCCCACCGGGGCCTCCCTTGTACCTGGTATCTCTGGTCCCAACCTTGACCTCATCTGGACCTAGTGACTCTGGTCCCCACCTGGGCTTCACCTGGATCTGGTGACTCTGGTCCACACCTGGACCTTTCCTGGACCTGGTGACTCTCTTTGAACATGGACCTCACCTGGATTTGGTGACTCTGGTCCCCTCCTGGACCTCACCTGCATCTGGTGACTCTAGCCTGCTGGTTGGCCTCAACTGGACCTGGGGAGTGGGGTCGCCACCTGGGCCTCACACATACCTGGTGACTCAGGTCCCCACGTGGGCCTCATTTGGACCTGTTGAATCTGGTCCTTAGCTGGTCCTCTCCCAGCCCCGAGGACTCTGGTCACCACCTGGGAATAACCTCGACCTGGTGAATCTGGTCCAAATCTGGGCCTAACCAAGTCCTGGTGACTTTCTTCACCACCTGGACCTGATTTAGTAGACGCCTTCTTCTTCTTCTCAGTCACCTGGAACTGGTGACTCTGATCCTATCTGCGTGTCACCCAGATCTGTTGACTCTGGTCCTCACCTGGGCATCATTGGTACCTGGAGATTCTGTTCCACACCTGAGCCTCACCTGGACCCGATGACTCTGGAACCACTCTGGGCCTCACCCTGACCTGGTGACTCTGGTCCCCATCTGGATATCACCGCGATCAGGTGATTCTGGTACCCTTCTAAGCCGAACCAGATATGGTGAAATGGTCCTCAAATGGGCCTCACCTGGACCAGGTGACTCTGGTCCCCCTCTGGGTCTCACCGTGCCCTAGTGACTGTGAACCCCACTTTGGCCTGACTTGGACCTCCTGACCCTGGTTGCCACCTGCGCCTGACCTCGAACTGTTGACTCTGGTTCTTTCAAGGGCCTCCCCGGGACCTGATGATCCTGGTCCCCACCTGGGCCTCACCTGGACGTGGTCACTCTTGTCACCACTGGGGACTCACCTGTACCTGCTTACTGTGTTCCACACCTGGGCCTCAAGTAGATCTGTTGACCATGGTCCCCAAGCCGGCCTCACATGGACCTGTGGCCTCTGATCCCCACCGGGTCCTCACGTGTACCTGATAACTCTGGTCCTCACCTGGGCCTCATCTGGACCTAGTGACTCTGATCCCCACCTGGGCTTCACTTGGATGTGGTGACTCTAGTCACACCTGGACCTCTCCTGGACCTGGTGACTCTCTTTCCAACATGGACCTCAACTGGATATGGTGACTCTGGTCCTCAGTTTGGCCACACCTGGACCTGGTGTCTCTCGTCCCCACTTTGACCTAACTCAGAACTGCTGAATCTTGCCCCACCTAGGCCGCACCCAGTCCTGGTAACTCTTGTCCCCAGCTATGTCTCATTTCGACCTGATGAATAAGTTACTCACGTGGGCCTCCCATGGACCTGGGACTCAGCTGGATAGAGTGGCTCTGATTCCCACAAGGGGGTCACCGGATACTGCTGACTGTGGTCTTATTCTATGCCGAACCAGGACCTAGTGATTCTGTTCCCCATCAGGGCCTGCATGGGCCTAGTGACTCTGGTCCTCACTCAGCCATCATTGGGACCTGGATACTCTATTCAACACCTGGGCCTCACTTTGACCAGGCACCTCTGGTCCCATTCTGGGCCTCAAACTAAACTGGTTACTCTGGTTACCACTCTGGGTCTCACCCTTACCTGGTGACTCTGGTCACCCCTTGGGCTTCACTTGGGCCTGGTGAATCTGGTCCTTAGATGGTCCGAACCTGGATCTGGTGACTGGTCGCCTCCTGGGCCTCTCGTGGACTTGGTGAATCCTGTTGCCACCTGCGCGTCACCGGGACCTTGTGACTGTGGTCCCACCTGGACCTCACCTGGATCTGGTGGGTCTGGTTCCCATATGGGGCTCTCCTGGACCTGGTTCCTGTGGTCTCCATCTGGTCTCACCTGGAACACAATGACTCTGTTTCATATTTGGGCCTCTCCTGGACCTGTTGACTCTGGTACTTACATGGGCATCATTGGGACCTGGGTACACTCTTATATACCTGGGCCTCTCCTGGACCTTGTGACTGTGGTCCCACCTGGGCCTCACCTGGATGAGGTGACTGGTTCCCACAGGGACCTCACCTGGACCTGGTGACTCAGATCCTCATATGGGCATTATGGGACCTTTTTTCTCAGTTCCACATCGGGGCCTTCCCTGGACCTAGTGATTCTCGTCCCACTCTGGGCCTCACTCTGACGTGGTGACTCTGGTCCCCACCTGCATATCACCAGAACCGGGTAACTCTGGTCCCCCTCTGGGACTCACCCGGAGCTGGGGACACTGGCACTCAACTGGGCCTCAACAGGAGCTGGTGAATCTACTCCTCACTTAGGCCTCTTCTAGACCTTCTGACTCTTTTCCCACCTGGCATCAATTGGACATGGTTACTCTGTTCCCCACCTGGGCCTCACCTGGACATGATAACTTTGCTCCACACTTTGGCCTCAACTGATCCTGATGATTCTGGTCTCCCCATCTAGACCTCAATCTGGACCTGGTGACTGTGGTCCCCACCTGGGTCTCACCTGGACCTGTGACTCTCATTCCCACATGAAACACACCTGGACCTGATTACTGTGGTGTTCTTGTAGTCTCACATTTACCTGGTGTCTCCGGTCCCCACTAGGGCCTTACCTGGATCTGGTGACTCTGATCCTATCTGCGCGTCACTCAGACCTGGTGACTCTGGTCCTAAACTGGGCATCATTGGTACCTGGTGACTCTGTTCGAACCTGAGCCTCACCTGGACATGATGACTCTGGAACCTCTCTGGTCCTCACCCTGACCTGGTGACTCTGATCCCCATCTGGATGTCACTGGACCAGGTGATTCTGGTACCCCTCTAGGCCTCAACCAGTTCTGGTGCCTCTGGTCCTCAACTGGGCCTCACCTGAACCTAGTGAATATGCTCCATCTGGGCCTAATTTGGACCTGGTGACTCTGGTCCCTACCTGGGCATCATCGGGACATGGTTCCACTGCATGGCCTGCAGGTTGGCCTCACATGAACCTGGTAACTCTGGTCCCAACCTGGGCATCATCGGGACATGGTTCCTCAGCATGGCCTGCAGGTTGGCCTCACCTTGAACTTGTGAGTGGGGTTGCCACCTGGTCCTCACACATAGCTGGTGACTCAATTCCCCTCGTGGGCCTCTTGCACCTGGTGAATCTGGTCCTTACCTGGTCCTGTCCCAGACCCGGGGACTCTGGTCACCACCTGGGCCTCACCTGGACCTGGTGAATCTGGTCCCCATCTGGGCCTCACCCAGTCCTGGTGACTTTGTTCCCCACCTGGACCTGATTGCTGTGGACTCTTTCTTGGCCTCACCTGGAACTGGTGACTCTGATCCTGTCTTCGCGTCACCCAGATCTGGTGACTCTGGGCCTCACCTGGGCATCATTGGTACCTGGTGACTCTGTTCCACGCCTGAGCCTAACCTGGACATGATGACTCTGGAACCACTCTGGACCTCTCCCTGACCTGATGCCTCTGATCCCTATCTGGATGTCACCTGTACGAGGTGATTCTGGTACCCCTCTAAGCCTCAACCAGATATGGTGACAGTGGTCCTCAACTGGGCCTCACTGGACCTAGTGAATATGCTCCATCTGGGCCTCATTTGGACCTGGTGAATCTGTTCCCTACCTGGGCATCATCGGGACATTGTTCCACTGCATGGCCTGCATATTGGCCTCACCTGGACCTGGTAACTCTGTACCCTACCTAGGCATCATCGGGACATGGTTCCACTGCATGGCCTGCATATTGGCCTCACCTGGACCTGGTAACTCTGTTCCCTACCTGGGCATCATCGGGACATGGTTCCACAGCATGGCCTGCAGGTTGGCCTCACCTGGACCTGGTAAGTCTTGTCCCTACGTGGGCATCATCGGTACATGGTTCCACTGCATGGCCTGCACGTTGGCCTCACCTGGACCTGGTGAGTGGGATTTACACCTGGGCCTCACCCATACATGGAGACACAAGTCCCCATGTGGCCCTAACTTGGACCTGGTGAATCTGGTCCTTACCTGGTCTTCACTTGGAACTGGTATCTCTGGTCACAACCTGGGAATCACCTGGACCTGGTGAATCTGGTCCCCATCTGGGCCTCACCTAGTCTTGTTGACTTTGTTCCCAACCTGGACCTGATTGCTGTGGACTCCTTCTTGTCCTCACCTGGAACTGCTGACTCTGATCCTAACTGGACCTCACCCAGATCTGTTGATTCTTGTCCTCACCTGTGGACCAATACGACCTGGATACTTTGTTCCACACCTGAGCCTCACCTGGACATGATGACTCTGCATCCCCTCTGGGCCTCACCCTGACCTGGTGACTCTGGTCCCCATCTGGATGTCACCTAGACCAGGTGAATCTGGTACCCCTCTAGGCCTCAACTAGACTGGGGGAATCTGGTCCTCAACTGGGCCTCACCGGGACCTAGTGAATATACTCCCCACCTGCGCCTCATCTGTACTTGGTGACTCGGGTTCTACCTGGGCATCATCGGGACATGGTTACTCTATTCCCCACTGGGACTCTCCTGATCCTGGTAACTCTGGTCCTGACTTTGGCATCTTCTCTACTTGGTGACTCTGGCTCCACCTGGGCCTCACCTGTAACTGGTGACTCTGATCCTAAGCATGGCCTCACCTGACCTGGTGTCTGTGGTTCCCATCGGGACCTCACCTGGACCTCATGTCTCTGGTCCCACCTGTGCCTCACCAGGACCTGGTGTCTCTGGTACCCACCTGGGTAGCATCAGGATATGGTTACACTCTTCACTAACAGTGACCCAGCCGGACCTATTAACTCTGGTCTTCACCTGGGCCACACCTGGACATAGTGGCACTGGTTCCCTCTTGGGTCTCACGTGGACATGTGATTCAGATCCCTGCCTGATCCTCACCTGTAACTGGTGATTCTCGTTCCCACATGGACATCATGTGGATCTGGTGGCTGCAGTGTTTCTAGCTTCTCATGTACCTCGTGACTCTGGTCCCCACCAGGGCCTCACCGGTACCTGTTGTGTGTGGTTGCCACCTGCACCTCACCTGGACCTGGTGATTCTGGTCTGCGCCTGAGACTACCCTGGATCTGGTGACTGTGGTCCCCACCTTGGTTTCACCTTGATTTTGGGCTCTCGTTCCCATCTGTGCCTCACCTGGCCCTGTTGACCATGGTCCTCAACTGGGCAAAATTGGGACCCGGTGACTGTGATGCACAACTGGACCTCACCTGGACCAGGTGACTCTGGTCCCCCTCTGGGTGTCACCGTGCCCTAGTGACTGTGAACCCCACTTTGGCCTGCCTTGGACCTCCTGACCATGGTTGCCACCTGCGCCTGACCTCGAAATGTTGACTCTGGTTCTTTCAAGGGCCTCCCCTGGACGTGTTGATCCTGGTGCCCACATGGGCCTGACCTGGACCTGGTGATTCTTGTCACCACCGGGAACTCACCTGGACCTGCTTACGGTGTTCCACACCTGGGCCTCAAGTAGACCTGTTGACCATGGTCCCCAAGCCAGCCTCACATGGACATGTTGCCTCTGATCCCCACCGGGGCTTCACGTGTACCTGGTAACTCTGGTCCTCATCTGGGTCTCATCTGGACCTAGCTACTCTGGTCCCTACCTGGGCTTCACCTGGATCTGGTGACTCTGGTCCCCACCTGGACTTCACCTGTATCTTCTGACTCTGGTCCACACCTGGACCTGACCTGCATCTGGTGCCTCTGGTCCTCAGTTTGGCCTCATCTGGATCTGGCATCTCTCGTCCCCACTTTGACCTAACTCAGAACTGCTGAATCTTGCCCCACCTCGGCCGCACCCAGACTTGGTGACTCTTGTCCCCAGCTATGCGTCAATTCGACCTGATGAATCTGCTCCTCACGTGGGCCTCACATGGACCTGGACTCAGCTTGATAGAGTGGCTTGGTTCCCACAAGGGGCTCACCTGATATAGCTGACTGTGGTCTTATTCTATGCCTCACCTGTTCCTAGCGATTCTGTTCCCATCTGGGCCTGCATGGCCCTAGTGACTCTGGTCCTCACCCAGGAATCATTAGGACCTGGATACTCTATTCCACACCTGTGCCTCACATTGACTATGGACCTCTCGTCCCATTCTGGGACTCAAACTAAACTAGTTACTGGTTCCCCTTTGGGCCTCACCCTTACCTGGTAACTCTGGTCACCCTTTGGGCTTCACTTCACCAGATGAACCACACCTGGACCTGGTGACTGTGGTGTTCTTGTATACTCACATGTACCTGGTGACTCCAGTCCCCACTAGGGCCTCACCTGGATCTGGTGACTCTGGCCCGCCAGTTGGCCTCACCTAGACCTGGTGAGAGGGTTTGCCACCTAGGCCTCACACATAGCTGGTGACTCAGGTCCCCACGTGAGCCTCTTGGACCTGGTGAATCTGGTCGTTACCTGGTCCTTTCCGAGACCCGGGGACTCTATCCCCACCTGGCCTCACCTGGACATGGTGAATCTGGTCCCCATCTGGGTCTCACCCTGGTCTGGTGACTTTGTTCCCCACCTGGACCTGATTGCTGTGAACTCTTTCTTGGCCTCACCTGCAACTGGTGACTCTGATCCTATCTGCGCCTCACCCAGATCTGGTGACTCTGGTCCTCACCTGGGCATCTTTGGTACCTGGTGACTCTCTTCCACACCTGAGCCTCACCTGGACCCGATGACTCTGGAACCACTCTTGGCCTCCCCCTGTCCTGGTGACTCTCGTCCCCATCTGGATATCACCTGGACCAGGTGATTCTGGTACCCTTCTAAGACTCAAGTAGATATGGTGAAACTGGTCCTCAACTGGGCCTCACCTGGACCTAGTGAATATGCTCCATCTGGGCCTTATATGGACCTGGTGACTCTGGTCCATACCTGGGCATCATCGGGATATGGTTCCACTGCATCGCCTGCAGATTGGCCTCAACTGGACCTGGTAAATCTGGTCCCTACCTGAGCATCACCGGGACATGGTTCCTCTGCATGGCCTGCATGTTGGCCTCACCTGGACCTGGTGAGTGTTATTGCCACCTGGGCCTCACCCATACCTGGTGACTCAGGTCCACATGGGCCTCTTGGACCTAGTGAATCTGGTCCTTACCTGGACCTTTCCCAGAACGGGGACTCTGGTCAACACCTGTGCCTCACCTGGACCTGGTGAATCTGTTACCCCTCTAGGCCTCAACAAGATCTGGTGACTCTGATCCTATCTGCGCGTCACCCAGACCTGGTGACTCTGGTCCTCACCTGAGCATCATTGGGACCTGGATACTCTGTTCCACACCTGAGCCTCACCTGGACATGATGACTCAGGAACCTCTCTGGGACAACCCTGACCTGGTGACTGTGGTCCCCATCTGGATGTCACCTGGACCAGGTGATTCTGGTACCCTTCTAGGCCTCAACCAGATCTGGTGACTCTGGTCCTCAACTGGTCCTCACTTGGACCTAGTGAATATGCACCATCTGGGCCTCTTTTGGACCTGGTGACTCTGGTCCCTACATGGTCATCATCGGGACATGGTACCTCTGCACGGCCTGCAGGTTGGCCTCACCTGGACCTGGTCAGTGGGGTTGCCACCTGGGCCTCACCTATGCCTGGTGACACAGGTCCCCACGTGGGCCTCACTTGGACCTGGTGAATCTTGTCCTTACCTGGTCCTCACCCGGAACTGGTAGTCTGGTCACCACCTGGATATCACCTGGATCTTGTGTATCTGGTCCCCATCTAGGCCTCACCCAGTCCTGGTGACTTTGTTCCCTACCTGGACCTGATTTCTGTGGACTCCTTCTTGGCCTCACCTGGAACTGGTGACTCTGGTCCCCACCTGGACCTCTCCCGGACCTGGTGACTTTCTTTCAAACATGGACCTCACATGGATCTGGTGACTCTGGTACTCAGTTTGGCCTCACCTGGAACTGGCGTCTCTCGTCCCCACTTTGACCTAACTCAGAACTGCTGAATCTAGCCCAACTTAGGCAGCACCCAGACCTGGTGACTTTTGTCCCCAGCTATGCCTCAATTCGACCTAATGAATCTGGTCCTCACGGGAGCCTCACCTGGACCTGGGACTCAGCTGTAGAGTGGCTCTGGTTCCCGCAAAGGGCTCAGCTGATACTGCTGACTGTGGTCTTATTGTATGCCTCACCAGGACCTAGTGATTCTGTTCCCCATCTGGGCCTGCATGGCCCCAGTGACTCTGGTCCTCACCCAGGCATCATTGGGTGATGGACCCAATGATCCTCACCCTGGATACGCTATTACACACCTGGGCCTCACTTTGACCAGGGACCTCTGGTCCAATTCTGAGCCTCAAACTAAACAGGTTACTCTGGTTCCCCCTCTGGGGCTCACCCTTACCTGGTGACTCTGGTCACCCTTTGGGCTTCACTTCGGCCTGGTGAATCTGGTCCTTAGCTGGTCCGCGCCTGGATGTGGTGACTGGTCGCCACCTAGGCATCACCTGGACTTGTTGAATCCTGTTGCCACCTGCGCCTCACCTGGACCTTGTGACTGTGGTTCCACCTGGACCTCACCTGGATCTCGTGGCTCTGGTTCCCATATGGGGCTCTCCTGGACCTGGTTCCTGTGGTCTCCATCTGGCCTCATCTGGAACACAATGACGCTGATCCGTATTTGGGCCTCTCCTGGACCTGTTGACTCTGGTCCTTACCTGGGCATCATTGGGACCTCGATACTCTCTTATATACCTGGGCCTCACCTGGACCTGGTGACTGTGGTCCCACCTGGGCCTCACATGGACGAGGTGACTGGTTCCCACAGAGACCTCACATGGACCTGGTGACTCAGGTCCTCATATAGGCATCATGGTACCTGGTTTCTCAGTTCCACATCGGGCCTCACCTGGAGCTAGTGATTCTCGTCACCCTCTGGGCCTCATCCTGACGTGGTGACTCTGGTCCCCACCTGGATATCACCAGAACCGGGTGACTCTGGTCTCCCTCTGAGACTCTCCGGAGCTGTGGACACTGGTCCTCAACTGGGCCTCAACAGGACCTGATGAATCTACTCTTCACATAGGCCTCGTCTGGAACTTGTGACTCTTTTCCCACCTGGCATCAAAGGGACATGGTTACTCTGTTCCCCACCTGGGCCTCACCTGGACATGATAATTTTGCTCCACACTTTGGCCTCACATGGTCCTGATGACTCTGGTCCCCCGACCTAGGCCTCAATCTGGACCTGGTGACTGTGGTGTCTTGTAGACTCACATTTACCTGGTGACTCCCGTCCCCACTAGGGCCTCACCTGGATCAGGTGACTCTGGCCTGCAGGTTGGCCTCACCTGGACCTGGTGAGTGGGGTTGCCACCTGGGCGTCACCCATACCTGGTGACTCAGGTCCCCACGTGGGCCTCCTGGACCTGGTGAATATGGTAATTCTGGTCACCACCTGGGAATCCCCTGGACCTGGATAATCTGGTCGCCATCTGGGCCTGACCCAGTCCTGGTGACTTTGTTCCCCACCTGGACCTGATTGCTGTGGACTCCTTTTGGGCCTCACCTGGAAATGGTGACTCTGATCCTAACTGGGCCTCACCCAGATCTGGTGACTCTGGTCCTCACCTGTGGACCATTATGACCTGGATACTCTGTTCCACACCTGAGCCTCACCTGGACATGATGACTCTGCATCCTCTCTGGGTCTCACTCTGACATGGTGACTCTGGTCCCCATCTGGATGTCACCTACATCAGGTGAATCTGGGACCCCTGTCGGCCTCAACCAGACCTGGTGACTCTGGTCCTCAACTGGGCCTCACCTGGACCTAGTGAACATGCTCCACACCTGCGCCTCATCTGAACGTGGTGACTCGGGTTCTACCTGGGCATCTTCGGGACATGGTTACTCTATTCCCCAATGGGACTGACCTGATCCTAGTAACTCTGGTCCTGACTTTGGCCTCTTCTGTACCAGGTCACTCTGGCTCCACCTGGGCCTCACCTGTAACTGGTAACTCTGATCCTAAGCATGGCCTCACCTGACCTGGTGACTGTGGTTCCCATCGGGATCTTACCTGGACCTCATGTCTCTGGTCCCACCTGGGCCTCACCAGGACCTGGTGTATCTGGTACCCACCTGGGTAGCATCAGGTTATGGTTACACTGTTCACTAACAGTGACCCACCCGGAACTATTAACTCTGGTCTTCACCTGGGCCACACCTGGACGTGGTGACACTGGATCCCACCTGGGTCTCAACTTGACATGGTGAGTCGGATCCCCACCTGTTCCTCACGTGTAACTGCTGATTCTCTGGCCCACATGGACATCTTGTGGACCTGGTGGCTGCAGTGTTTCTAGCTTCTCATGTACCTTGTGACTCTGGTCCCTGCCAGGGCCTCACTGGGTCCTGGGGAATGTGGTTCCACCTGCACCTCACTTGGAACTGGTGATTATGGTCTGCACCTGAGACTACCCTGGATCTGCTGACTGTGGTCCCCACCTGGGCTTCACCTGGATATAGGGACTCCAGTCCCCATCTGGGCCTCACGTGGCCCTGTTGACCATGGTCCTCAACTGGGAAAAATTGGGACCCGGTGACTGTGTTCCACAACTGGACGTCACCTAGACCAGGTGACTCTGGTACCCCTCTGGGTCTCACCGTGCCCTAGTGACTGTGAACCCCACTTTGGCCTGCCTTGGACCTGCTGACCCTGGATGCCACCTGCGCCTGACCTCGAACTGTTGACTCTGGTTCTTTCAAGGGCTTCCCCTGTACCTGGTGATCCTGGTTCCCACCTGGGCCTCACCTGGACCTGGTGACTCTTGTCACAACCTGGGACTCACCTGGACCTGGTTACTGTGTTCCACACTTGGGCCTCAAGTAGACCTGTTGACCATGGTCCCCAAGCCTACCTCACATGGACCTGTTGCCTCTGATCCCCACCGGGGCCTCACGTGTACCTGGGAACTCTGGTCCTCACCTGGGCGTCATCTGGACCTAGTGACTCTGGTCCCCACCTGGGCTTCACCTGGATCTGGTGACTCTGGTCCCGCCTTGGCCTTCACCTGGATCTGGTGACTCTTGTCCCCACCTGGACCTCTCCTGGACCTGGTGACTCTCTTTCCAACATGGACCTCACCTGGATCTGGTGACTCTGGTCCTCAGTTTGGCCTCACCTGGACCTGGTGTCTCTCGTCCACACTTTGACCTAACTCAGAACTGCTGAATCTTGCCCCACCTAGGCCGCAACCAGATCTGGTGACTCTTGTCCCCAGCTATGCCTCAATTCGACCTGATGAATCTGGTTCTCACGTGGGCCTCTCATGGACCTGGGACTCAGCTGGATAGAGTGGCTCTGTTACCCACAAGGGGCTCACCTGATACTGGTGACTGTGGTCTTATTCTATGCCTCACCAGGACCTAGTGATTCTGTTCCCCATCTGGGCCTGCATGGCCCTAGTGACTCTGGTCCTCACCCAGGCATCATTGGGACCTGGATACTCTATTCGACACCTGGGCCTCACTCTCACCAGGGACCTCTGGTCGCGCTCTGGGCCTCAAATTAAACTGGTTACTCTGGTCACCCTCTTGGCCTCACCCTTACCTGGTGACTCTGGACACCCCTTGGGTATCATTTGGGCCTGGTGAATCTGGTCCTTAGCTTGTCCTCACTTCTTTATGGTGAGTGGTCGCCACCTGGGCCTCACCTGGACTTGGTGAATCCTGTTGTCACCTGCGCCTCACCTGGACCTTGTGACAGTGGTCCAACCTGGACTTCACCTGGATCTGGTTGCTCTGGTTCCCATATGGGGCTTTCCTGGACCTGGTTCCTGTGGTCTCCATCAGGCCTCACCTGGAACACAATGACTCTGTTTCATATTTGGGCCTCTCCTGGACCTGTTGACTCTGGTACTTACATGGGCATCATTGGGACCTGGGTACACTCTTATATACTTGGTCCTCACCTGGACGTGGTGACTGTCATCCCAACTGGACCTCACCGAGACGAGGTGACTGGTTCCCACAGGGACATCACCTGGACCTCGTGACTCAGGTCCTCATATGGGCATCATGGGACCTGGTTTCTCAGTTCCACATCGGGGCCTCAAGTGGACCTAGTGATTCTGGTCCCCCTCTGGGCCTGACCCTGACGTGGTGACTCTGGTCCCAACCTGGATATCACCAGAACCTTGTGACTGTGGTCCCCCTCTGGGACTCACCCAGAGCTGTGGACACTGGTCCTCAACTGGGCCTCATCAGGACCTGGTGAATCTACTCCTCACTTAGGCCTCGTCTAGAACTTGTGACTCTTTTCCCACCTGGCATCAATGGGACATGGTTACTCTGTTCCCCACCTGGGCCTCACCTGGACATGATAACTTTGCTCCGCACTTTGGCCTCATCTGGTCCTGATGACTCTGGTCCCTCCACCTAGGCCTCAATCAGGACCTGGTGACTGTGGTCCCCACCTGGGACTCACCTGGACCTGGTGACTCTCGTTCCCAAATGAATCACATCTGGACCTGGTGACTGTGGTGTTCTTGTAGACTCACATTTACCTGGGGAGTCCGGTACCCACAAGGGCCTCACCTGCATTTGGTGACTCTGGCCTGCAGGTTGGCCTAACTTGGACCTGGTGAGTGGGGTTGCCACCTGGGCCTCACCCACACCTGGTGATTCATGTCCTCACGTTGGTCTCTTGGACCTGGTGAATCTGGTCCTTACCTGGTCCTCTCCCAGACCCGGGGACTCTGGTCACCACCTGGGCCTCACCTGGACCTGGTGATTCTGGTCCCCATCTGGGCCTCACCCAGTTCTGGTGACTTTGTTCCCCACGTGGACCTGATTGCTGTGGACTCTTTCTTGGCCTCACCTGGAACTGGTGACTCTGATCCTATCTGCGCGTCACCCAGATCTGGTGACTCTGGGCCTCACCTGAGCATCATTGGTACCTGGTGACTCTGTTCCACGCCTGAGCCTAACCTGGACATGATGACTCTGGAAACACTCTGGGCCTCTCCCTGAACTGATGCCTCTGGTCCCCATCTGGATGTCACCTGGACCAGGTGATTCTGGTACCCCTCTAAGCCTCAACCAGATCTGGTGATAGTGGTCCTCAACTGGGCCTCACTGGACCTAGTGAATATTCTCCATCTGGGTCTCATTTGGACCTGGTGACTCTGGTCCCTACCTGGGCATCATCGGGACATGGTTCCACTGCATGGCCTGCATATTGGCCTCACCTGGACCTGGTAACTCTGTTCCCTACCTGGGCATTATCGGGACATGGTTCCTCTGCATGGCCTGCAGGTTGGCCTCACCTGGACCTGGTGAGTGGGGTTGTCACCTGGGCCTCACCCTTACCTGGTAACACAGGTCCCCACCTGGGAATCACCTGGGCCTGGTGAATCTGGTCCTTACCTGGTCCTCACTCAGTCCTGGTGACTTTGTTCCCCACCTGGACCTGATTGCTGTGGACGCCTTCTTGGCCTCACCTGGAACTGGTGACTCTGATCCTAACTGGGCCTCACCCAGATCTGGTGACTCTGGTCCTCACCTGGGCATCATTGATACCTGGTTAGTCTGTTCCACACCTGAGCCTCACCGGGACATGATGACTCTGGAACCTCTCTGGGACTCACTCTGACCTGGTGACTCTGGTCCCCATCTGGATATCACCTGGACCAGGTGATTCCGGTACACCTCTAGGGCTCAAGGTGATCTGGTGACTCTGGTCCTCAACTGGGCCTCACCTGGACCTAGTGAATATACCCCATCTGGGCCTCATTTGGACCTGGTGACTCTAGTCCGTACCTGGGCATCATCGGGATATGGTATCACGGCATGGCCTGCAGGTTGGCCTCACCTGGACCTGGTGAGTGGGGTTTTCCTCAACTGGGCAAAATTGGGACCCGGTGACTGTGTTCCACAAGTGGCCTCACCTGGACCAAGTGACTCTGGTCCCCCTCTGGGTGTCACCATGTCCTAGTGACTGTGAACCCCACTTTGGCCTGACTTGGACCTGCTGACCCTGGTTGCCACCTGCGCCTGACCTCGAACTGTTGACTCTGGTTCTTTCAAGGGCCTCCCCTGGACCTGTTGATCCTGGTCCCCACCTGGGACTCACCTGGACGTGGTGACTCTTGTCACCACCGTGTCCTCACCGGGACCTGCTTACTGTGTTCCACACCTGGGCCTCAAGTAGACCTGTTGACCGTGGTCCCCAAGCCAGCCTCACATGGACATGTTGCCTCTGATCATCACCGGGGCCTCACGTGTACCTGGTAACTCTGGTCCTCACCTGGGCCTCATCTGGACCTAGTGACTCTGGTTCCCACCTGGACTTCACCTGGATCTGGTGACTCTGGTCCACCCCAGGACCTCTCCTGGACCTGGTGACTCCTTTCCAACATGGACCTCATGTGGATCTGGTGACTCTGGTCCTCAGTTTGGCCTCACCTGGACTTGGTGTCTCTCATCCCCACTTTGACCTACCTCAGAACTGCTGAATCTTGCCCCAACTACGCCGCACCCAGACCTGGTGACTCTTGTCCCTAGCTATGCCTCAATTCGACCTGATGAATCTGGTCCTCACGTGTGCCTCACATGTACCTGGGACTCAGCTGGATAAAGTGGCTCTGGTTCCCACAAGGGGCACACCTGATACTGCTGACTGTGGTCTTATTCTATGCCTCACCAGGACGTAGTGATTCTGTTCCCCATCTGGGCCTGCATGGCCCTAGTGCCTCTGGTCCTCACCCAGGCATCATTGGGTGATGGACCCAATGATCCTCACCCTGGATACTCTATTCCACACCTGTGCCTCACTTTGACCAGGGACTTCTGGTCCCATTCTGGGCCTCAAACTAAAGTGGTTACTCTGGTTCCACTGTGGGCCTCACCCTTACCTGGTGACTCTGGTCACCCTTGGGCTTCACTAGGGTCTGGTGAATCTGGTCCTTAGCTGGTCCACACCTGGATCTGGTGACTGGTCGCCACCTGGGCCTCACCTGGACTTGGTGAATCTGTTGCCACCTGTGCCTCACCTGGACCTTGTGGCTGTGGTCCCACCTGGACCTCACCTGGATCTGGTGGCTCTGGTTCCCATATGGGGCTCTCCTGGACCTGGTTCCTGTGGTCTCCATCTGGCCTCACTTTGGAACACAATGACTCTAAACAATATTTGGGCCTCTCTTGTACCTGTTGACTCTGGTCCTTACTTGGGCATCACTGGGAGCTGGATACTCTGTTATATACCTGGGTCTCACCCTGGACCGGTGACTGTGGTCCCACCTGAGCCTCACCTGGACGAGGTGACTGGTTCCCACAGGGAGCTCACCTGGACCTGGTGACTCAGATCCTCATATGGGCATCATGGGACCTGGTTTCTCACTTCCACATCGGGGCCTCACATGGACCTAGTGAATTCTCGTCCCACTCTGGGCCTCACCCTGATGTGGTGAATCTGGTCCCCATCTAGGCCTAACCCGTACTGGTGACCTTTGTTCCCCACCTGGACCTGATTGCTGTGGACTCTTTCTTGGCCTCACCTGGAACTGGTGACTCTGAAACCCTATCTGCGCGTCACCCAGATCTGGTGAATCTGGGCCTCACCTGGGCATCATTGGTACCTGGTTGACTCTGTTTCCTCACCTGAGCCTCACCTGGACATGATGACTCTGGAACCTCTCTGGGCCTCTCCCTGACCTGGTGACTCTAGTCCCTAACTGGGCATTATCGGGACATGGTTCCACTGCATTGCCTGCAGTTTGGCCTCACCTGGATGTTGTAACTCTCGTCCTTACCTGGGTATCATCGGGACATGGTTCCTCTGCATGGCCTGCAGGTTCGCCTCACATGGACCTGGGGTGCCTTGCCACCTGGCCTCACCAATACCTGGTGACTCAGGTCCCCACGTGGGCCTCATTTGGACCTGGTGAATCTGGTCCTTACCTGGTCGTCACCCGGAACTGTTATGTCTGGTCACCACCTGGGAATAACCTGGGCCTGGTGAATCTGGTCCCAATCTGGGCCTCACCCTGTCCTGGTGACTTTGTTCCCCACCTGGGCCTGATTGCTGTGGACTCTTTTTTGGCCTCACCTGGAACAGGTGACTCTGATCCTATCTGCCCGTCACCCAGACCTGGTGACTCTGGTCCTCACCTGGGCATGGTACCTGTGACTCTGTTCCACACCTGAGCCTCACCTGGACATGATGACTCTGGAACCTCTCTGGGCATCCTGACCTGGTGACTCTGGTCCCCATCTGGATGTCACCTGGACCAGGTGATTCTTGTACCCCTCTAGGCCTCAACAGGGTCTGGTGACTCTGGTCCTCCACTGGACCACACCTGGACCTAGTGAATATGCTCCATCTGGGCCTCATTGGACCTGGTGATTCTGGTCCCTACCTGGGCATCATCGGGACACGGTTCCACTGCATCGCCTGCAGGTTGGCCTCACCTGGACCTGGTAACCCTGGTCCCTACCTGGACATCATCAGGGCATGTTCCACTGCATCCTGCAGGTTGGCCTCACCTGGACGTGGTAACTTGGTTCTACATGGGCATCATCGGGACAGGGTTTCTGCATGGCTCGAAGGATGGCCTCTCCTGGACCTGGTGAGTGTGGTTGCCACCTGTGCCTCGCCCGTACCTGGGGACACAGGTCCCCTCGTGGGCCTCTTGGACCTGGTGAATCTGGTCCTTACCTGGTCATCTCCCAGACCCGTGGTCTCTGGTCACCACCTGGGCCTCACCTGGACCTGGTCAATCTGGTCCCCATCTGGGCCTCACCCAGTCCTGGTGACTTTGTTCCCCACCTGGATCTGATTGCTGTGGACTCTTTCTTGGCCTCACCTGGAACTGGTGACTCTGATCCTATCTGCGCATTACCAGACCTGGTGACTCTGGTCCTCACCTGGGCGTCATTGGGACCTGGATACTCTATTCCACACCTGGGCCCTCTTTGACCAGGGACCTCTGGTCCCATTCTGGGCCTCAAACTAAACTGGTTACTCTGGTTCCCCTTCTGGGCCTCACCCTTACCTGGTATATCTGGTCACCCCTTGGGCTTCACTTGGGCCTAGTGAATCTGGTCCTTAGCTGGTCCGCACATGGATCTGGTGACTGGTCGCCACCTGGGCCTCACCTGGACTTGGTGAATCCTGTTGCCACCTGCGCCTCACCGGGACCTGTGACTCTTTTCCCACCTGGCATCATGGGACATGGTTACTCTGTTTCCCCACCTGGGCCTCACCTGGACATGATAACTTTGCTCCCACTTTGACCTCAACTGGTCCTGATGACTCTGGTCCCCCCACCTAGGCCTCTATCTGGACCTGGTGACTCTGGTCCCCACCTGGTTCTCACCTGGACCTGGACTGTGGTGTTCTTGTAGACGGACATTTACCTGGTGACTCCGGTCCCCACTAGGGCTCACGTGGATCTGGTGACTCTGGCCTGAAGGTTGGCCTCACCTGGACCTGGTGAGTGGGGTTGCCACCCCATACCTGGTGATTCAGTTCCCCACGTGGGCCTCTTGGACCTGGTGAATCTGGTCCTTACCTGGTCCACTCCCAGACCCGGGGACTCTGGACACCACCTGGGCCTCACCTGGACGTGTTGAATCTGGTCCCCATCTGGGCCTCACCCAGTCCTGGTGACTGTGCTCCCCACCTGGACCTGATTGCTGTGGACTCTTTCTTGGCCTCACCTGGAACTGGTGACTCTGATCCTATCTGCGCGTCACCAGATCTGGTCACTCTGGTCCTCACATATGGACCATTATGACCTGGACAGTGTTCCAGACCTGAGCCTCACCTGAACATGATGACTCTGGAGCCTCTCTGGGCCACACCCTGACCTGGTGATTCTGGTCCCCATCTGGATGTCACCTGGACCAGGTGATTCTGGTACCCCTCTAGGCCTCATCCAGATCTGGTGACTCTGGTCCTCAACTGGGCCTCACCTGGACATAGTGAATACATTCCATCTGGGGCTCATTTGGACCTGGTTACTCTTGTCCCTTCCTGGTCATCATCGGGACATGTCTCCACTGCATGACCTGCAGGTTGGCCTCACCTGGACCTGGTAACTCTGGTCCCTACCTGGGCATCATCGGGACATGGTTCCACTGCATGGCCTGTAGGTTGGCCTCACCTGGACCTGGTAACTCTAGTCCCAACCTGGGCATCATCGGGACTAGGTTCCTCTGCATGGCCTGCAGGTTGCCCTCACCTGGACCTGGTGAGTGGGGTTGCCACCTTGCCTCACCCATACCTGGGGACACAGGTCCCATCGTGGGCCTCTTGGACCTGGTGAATCTCGTCCTTACCTTGTCCTCACCCGGAACTTGTAACTCTGGTCACCACCTGGGAATCACCTGGGCCTGGTGAATCTGGTCCCCTCTGGCCTCACCCAGTCCTGGTGACTTAGTTCCCCACCTGGGCCTGATTGCTGTGGACTCCTTCTTGGCCTCACCTTGAAATGGTGACTCTGATCCTCTGGGTCTCACCCAGATTGATGACTCTGGTCCTCACCTGTGGCATTTGACCTGGACTTTGTTACACCTGAGCTCACCTGGAATGATGACTCTGGATCCCCTCTGGGCCTCAGCCTGACTGGTGACTCTGGTCTCCATCTGGATGTCACTAGACCAGGTGATCTGGTACCCCTCTAGGTCAACTGACTGGTGACTCTGGTCCTCACTGGCCTACGGGACCTAGCATCTGACACGACTCCCCACTCGACTGCTGGCCTCATTGGACCTGGTGACTCTGGTTCTACCTGGGCATCATCGGGACATGGT